>NC_069504.1:21509637-21639637 GCF_027579735.1 Bombina bombina | reverse complement strand
GCAGGTAAAGTCAGTAGATGCTGTGTGTATAGGAAGAGGTATTAGCAGCAGGTAAGGTCAGTATGTGCTGAGTGTATAGGAAGAGGTATTAGCAACAGGTAAGGTCAGTAGGTGCTGAGTGTATAGGAAGAGGTATTAGCAGCAGGTAAGGTCAGTAGATGCTGGGTGTATAGGAAGAGGTATTAGCAGCAGGTAAGGACAGTAGGTGCTGGGTGTATAGGAAGAGGTATTAGCAGCAGGTAAGGTCAGTAGGTGCTGGGTGTATAGGAAGAGGTATTAGCAGCAGGTAAGGTCAGTAGATGCTGGGTGTATAGGAAGAGGTATTAGCAGCAGATAAGGTCAGTAGGTGCTGGGTGTATAGGAAGAGGTATTAGCAGCAGGTAAGGACAGTAGGTGCTGGGTGTATAGGAAGAGGTATTAGCAGCAGGTAAGGTCAGTAGGTGCTGGGTGTATAGGAAGAGGTATTAGCAGCAGGTAATGTCAGTAGGTGCTGGGTGTATAGGAAGAGGTATTAGCAGCAGGTAAGGTCAGTAGGTGCTGTGTGTATAGGAAGAGGTATTAGCAGCAGGTAAGGTCAGTAAGTGCTGGGTGTATAGGAAGAGGTATTAGCAGCAGGTAAGGTCATTAGGTGCTGGGTGTAAAGGAAGAGGTATTAGCAGCATGTAAGGTCAGTAGGTGCTGGGTGTATAGGAAGAGGCATTAGCAGCAGGTAAGATCAGTAGGCGCTGGATGTTTAGGAAGAGGTATTAGTAGCAGGTAAGGTCAGTAGGAGCTAGGTTTATAGGAAGAGGTATTAGCAGCAGATAAGGTCAGTAGGTGCTAGGTGTATAGGAAGAGGTATTAGCAGCTGTTAAGGCAGTGGCGTCACTAGGGGGGTGAGGGCCGCACCTGGGCGACACCCTCCAGGGGGTGACACCAAAAAATTTTTTTTTTTTTTTTAAATTTTATTGAAATTCAAAGAAATACAATGTTGAGATGCATAGATTATTTTATTAAAGGCTGGCACTTGTGAACATTAGTGGGACTGGGGAAGTTGTAGACACACAATTTTTTTGCCCCTTGAGTCTGTGCTGCAATTTCAACAAATAGTTTTCGCTGCTGCTTTTGCTTGTTTGTACTTTGCTCCTCCCCTGCCCAATTTCACTATGAATGTTGTGGGTGTGCCGTGGAGCTTGCAAAGTTGCGCTGCTAGCCTAAACCTGCCTGCCTATCTGTGCTCACTGCTCAGTGACATGTGGCCCAGGGCTGTACACTGACAGACTTGGAACAGAGTCAGAGAGCAGAATTTTCATAGTTTGCGCGCATAAACCTTTTCTTCAGTGATTTATTTTAGAGTGCTCTGTTTATCTTTCATTTGATGCTCTGATGAGCCAGGGAGCAGTTCTAGGCATGAGTTTCATAATTAATGCAGTGCAGTTTACATATTTTGTATGTGTGTGTGTCTGAGTTTTTGTGTGTGCATCTGAGTATGTTTTTAAGTGTGACTGAGTGTTTGTATGTGTGTTTGCCTGTGTTTTTGTGTGTGTCTGCTTTCTGGGTGACACCAACCCTAGTGACGCCACTGTGTTAAGGTTAGTAGGTGCTGGGTTTTTAGGAAGAGGCATTAGCATCAGGTAAGGTCAGTAGGTGCCGGGTGTATAGGAAGAGGTATTAGCACCAGGAAAGGTCAGTAGGTGCTGGGTGTATAGGAAGAGGTATTAGCAGCAGGTAAGGTCAGTAGGTTCTGGGTTTTCAGGAAGAGGCATTAGCATCAGGTAAGTTCAGTAGGTGCCGGGTGTATAGGAAGAGGTATTAGCACCAGGAAAGGTGAGTAGGAGCTGGGTGTATAGGAAGAGGTATTAGCAGCAGGTAAGGTCAGTAGGTGCTGGGTGTATAGGACTAGGTATTAGCAGCAGGTAAGGTCAGAAGGTGCTGGGTGTATAGGAAGAGGTATTAGCAGCAGGTAAGGTCAGTAGGTGCTGGGTTTTTAGGAAGAGGCATTAGCAGCAGGTAAGGTCAGTGTTGTGGTTAGCAATTCTCTTTTTACAATGGATGAAGTTTGGTAAGGTCAGTAGGTGCTGGGTGTATAAGAAGATGTATTAGCAGCAGGTAAGGAAAATAGGTGCTGGGTGTATAGGAAGAGGTATTAGCAGCAGGTAAGGTCAGTAGGTGCTGGGTGTAAAGGAAGAGGTATTAGCAGCAGGTAAGGTCATTAGGTGCTGGTATATATGTATTGGAAGAGGTAGTATCAGCAGGTAAGGTTAGTAGGTGTAGGTGCTGGGTGTATATGAAGTGGTATTAGCAGCAGGTAAGGTCAGTAGGTGCTGGGTGTATAGGAAGAGGTATTAGCAGCAGGTAATGTCAGTAGGTGCTGGGTGTATAGGAAGAGGTATTAGCAGCAGGTAAGGTCAGTAGGTGCTGGGTGTATACGAAGAGGTATTAGCATCAGGTAAGGTCAGTAGGTGCTATGTGTATAGGAAGAGGTATTAGCAGCAGGGAAGGTCAGTAGGTTCTGGGTGTATAGGAAGAGATATTAGCAGCAAGTAAGGTCAGTAGGTGCTTGGTGTATAGGAAGCGGTATTAGCAGCAGGTAAGGTCATTAGGTGCTGGATGTATAGGAAGAGGTATTAGTAGCACGTAAGCTAAGTAGGAGCTAGGTTTATAGGAAGAGTTATTAGCAGCAGGTAAGGTCAGTAGGTGCTGTGTGTATAGGAAGAGATATTAGCAGCAGGTAAGGTCAGTAGGTGCTAGGTTTATAGAAAGAGGTATTAGCAGCAGGTAAGGTTAGTAGGTGCTGGGTTTTTAGGAAGAGGCATTAGCATCAGGAAAGGTCATTAGGTGCTGGGTGTATAGGAAGAGGTATTAGCAGCAGGTAAGGTCAGTAGGTGCTGGGTTTTTAGGAAGAGGCATTAGCATCAGGTAAGGTCAGTAGGTGCCGGGTGCATAGGAAGAGGTATTAGCAGTAGGTAAGGTCAGTAGGTGCTGGGTGCATAGGAAGAGGTATTAGCAGTAGGTAAGGTCAGTAGGTGCTGGGTGCATAGGAAGAGGTATTAGCAGTAGGTAAGGTCAGTAGGTGCCGGGTGTATAGGAAGAGGTATTAGCAGCCGGTAAGGTCAGTAGGTGCTGGGTGTATAGGAAGAGGTATTAGCAGCAGGTAAGATCAGTAGGTGCTGGGTGTATAGGAAGAGGTATTAGCACCAGGAAAGGTCAGTAGGTGCTGGGTGTATAGGAAGAGGTATTAGCAGCAGGTAAGGTCAGTAGGTGCTGGGTTTTTAGGAAGAGGCATTAGCAGCAGGAAAGGTCAGTAGGTGCTGGGTGTATTGGAAAAGGCATTAGCAGCAGGCAAGGTCAGTAGGTACTGGGTGTATAGGAAGAGGTATTAGCAGCAGGTAAGGACAGTAGGTGCTGGGTGTATAGGAAGAGTTCTTAGCAGCAGGTAAGGTCAGTGGGTGCTGGGTGTATAGGAAGAGGTATTAGCAGCAGGTAAGGTCAGTAGGTGCTGGGTGTATAGGAAGAGATATTAGCAGCAGGTAAGGTCAGTAGGTGCCGGGTGTATAGGAAGAGGTATTAGCAGCAGGTAAGGTCAGTAGGTGCTGGGTGTATAGGAAGAGGTATTAGCAGTAGGTAAGGTCAGTAGGTGCTGGGTGTATAGGAAGAGGTATTAGCAGCAGGTAAGGTCAGTAGGTGCCGGGTGTATAGGAAGAGGTATTAGCAGCAGGTAAGGTCAGTAGGTGCTGGGTGTATAGGAAGAGGTATTAGCAGTAGGTAAGGTCAGTAGGTGCTGGGTGTATAGGAAGAGGTATTAGCAGTAGGTAAGGTCAGTAGGCGCTGGATGTATAGGAAGAGATTTTAGCAGCAGGTAAGGTCAGTAGGTGCTGGGTATATAGGAAGAGGTATTAGCAGCAAGTAAGGTCAGTAGGTGCTGGGTGTATAGGAAGAGGTATTAGCAGCAGGTAAGGTCAGTAGGTGCTGGGTGTATAGGAAGAGGTATTAGCAGCAGGTAAGATCAGTAGGTGCTGGGTTTTTAGGAAGAGGCATTAGCAGCAGGAAAGGTCAGTAGGTGCTGGGTGTATTGGAAAAGGCATTAGCAGCAGGTAAGGTCAGTAGGTACTGGGTGTATAGGAAGAGGTATTAGCAGCAGGTAAGGACAGTAGGTGCTGGGTGTATAGGAAGAGTTCTTAGCAGCAGGTAAGGTCAGTGGGTGCTGGGTGTATAGGAAGAGGTATTAGCAGCAGGTAAGGTCAGTAGGTGCTGGGTGTATAGGAAGAGATATTAGCAGCAGGTAAGGTCAGTAGGTGCCGGGTGTATAGGAAGAGGTATTAGCAGCAGGTAAGGTCAGTAGGTGCTGGGTGTATAGGAAGAGGTATTAGCAGTAGGTAAGGTCAGTAGGTGCTGGGTGTATAGGAAGAGGTATTAGCAGCAGGTAAGGTCAGTAGGTGCAGTGTATAGGAAGAGGTATTAGCAGCAGGCAAGGTCAGTAGGTGCTGGGTGTATAGGAAGAGGTATTAGCAGTAGGTAAGGTCAGTAGGTGCTGGGTGTATAGGAAGAGGTATTAGCAGTAGGTAAGGACAGTAGGCGCTGGATGTATAGGAAGAGATTTTAGCAGCAGGTAAGGTCAGTAGGTGCTGGGTGTATAGGAAGAGGTTTTAGCAGCAGGTAAGGTTAGTAGGTGCTGGGTTTTTAGGAAGAGGCATTAGCAGCATGTAAGGTCAGTAGATGCTGGGTGTATAGGAAGAGGTAATAGCAGCAGGTAAGGTCAGTAGGTGCTGGGTTTTTTGGGAGAGGCATTAGCAGCAGGTAAGGTCAGTAGGTGCCGGGTGTATAGGAAATAGGGAAATCACTTAAGGGATGTTAGATAGTGTTGTGGTTAGCAATTCTCTTTTTACAATGGATGAAGTTTGGTAAGGTCAGAAGGTGCTGGGTGTATATGAAGAGGTATTAGCAGCAGGTACGTAAGTAGGTGCTGGGTGTATAGGAAGAGGTATTAGTAGCATGTAAGGTCAGTAGGTGCTGGGTGTATAGGAAGAGGTATTAGCAGCAGGTAAGGTCAGTAGGTGCTGGCTGTATAGGAAGAGGTATTATCAGCAGGTAAGGTCAGTAGGTGCTGGTTGTATAGGAAGAGGTATTAGCAGCAGGTAAGGTCAGTAGGTGCTGGGTGTATAGGAAGAGGTATTAGTAGCAGGTAAGGTAAGTAGGTGCTGGGTGTATAGGAAGAGGTATTAGCAGCAGGTAAGGTCAGTCGGTGCTGGGTGTACAGGAAGAGGTATTAGCAGCAGGTAAGGTCAGTAGGTGCTGGGTGCATTGGAAGAGGTATTAGCAGCATTTAAGGTCAGTAGGTGCTGGGTGTATATGAAGAGGTATTAGCAGTAGGTAAGGTCAGTAGATGCTGTGTATAGGAAGAGGTATTAGCAGCAGGTAAGGTCAGTAGGTGCTGGGTGTATAGGAATAGGTATTAGCAGCAGGTAAGGTCAGTAGGTGCTGGGTGTATAGGAAGAGGTATTAGCAGCAGGTAAGGTCAGTAGGTGCTGTGTGTATAGGAAGAGGTATTAGCAGCAGGTATGGTCAGTAGGTGATGGGTGTATAGGAAGAGGTATTAGCAGCAGGTAAGGTCAGTAGGTGCTGGGTGTATAGGAAGAGGTATTATAAGCAGGTAAGGTCAGTAGGTGCTGGGTGTATAGGAAGAGGTATTAGCAGCAGGTAAGGTCAGTAGGTGCTGGGTGTATAGGAAGAGGTATTAGTAGCAGGTAAGGTCAGTAGGTGCTGGGTGTACAGGAAGAGGTATTAGCAGCAGGTAAGGTCAGTAGGTGCTGGGTTCATAGGAAGAGGTATTAGCAGCAGGTAAGGTCAGTAGGTGCTGGGTGTATATGAAGAGGTATTAGCAGTAGGTAAGGTCAGTAGATGCTGTGTGTATAGGAAGAGGTATTAGCAGCAGGTAAGGTCAGTAGGTGCTGGGTGTATAGGAAGAGTTATTAGCAGCAGGTAAGGTCAGTAGGTGCTGGGTGTACAGGAAGAGGTATTAGCAGCAGGTAAGGTCAGTAGGTGCTGGGTTCATATGAAGAGGTATTAGCAGCAGGTAAGGTCAGTAGGTGCTGGGTGTATATGAAGAGGTATTAGCAGTAGGTAAGGTCAGTAGATGCTGTGTGTATAGGAAGAGGTATTAGCAGCAGGTAAGGTCAGTAGGTGCTGGGTGTATAGGAAGAGGTATTAGCAGCAGGTAAGGTCAGTAGGTGCTGGGTGTATAGGAAGAGGTATAAGCAGCAGGTAAGGTCAGTAGGTGCTGGGTGTATAGGAAGAGGTATTAGCAGCAGGTAAGGTCAGTAGGTGCTGGGTATATAGGAAGAGGTATTAGCAGCAGGTAAGGTCAGTAGGTGCTGGGTGTATAGGAAGAGGTATTATCAGCAGGTAAGGTAAGTAGGTGCTGGGTGTATAGGAAGAGGTATTAGCAGCAGGTAAGGTCAGTAGGTGCTGGGTGTATAGGAAGAGGTATTAGTAGCAGGTAAGGTCAGTAGGTGCTGGGTGTATAGGAAGAGGTATTAGCAGCAGGTAAGGTCAGTAGGTGCTAGGTGTATAGGAAGAGGTTTTAGCAGCAGGTAAGGTCAGTACGTGCTGGGTGTATAGGAAGAGGTATTAGCAGCAGGTAAGGTCAGTAGGTGATGGGTATATAGGAAGAGGTATTAGCAGCAGGTAAGGCCAGTAAGTGCTGAGTGTATAGGAAGAGATATTAGCAGCAGGTAAGGTCAGTAGGTGCTGGGTGTATAGGAAGAGTTATTAGCAGAAGATAAGGTCAGTAGGTGCTGGGTGTATAGGAAGAGGTATGAGCAGCAGGTAAGGTCAGTAGGTGCTGGGTGTATAGGAAGAGGTATTAGCAGCAGGTAAGGTCAGTAGGTGCTGAGTTTATAGGAAGAGGTATTAGCAGCAGGTAAGTTCAGTAGGTGCAGGGTGTATAGGAAGAGGTATTAGCAGCAGGTGAGGTCAGTAGGTGCTGACTGCATAGGAAGAGGTATTAGCAGCATGTGAGGTCAGTAGGTGCTGGGTGTATAGGAAGAGGTATTAGCAGCAGGTAAGGGCAGTAGGTGCTGGGTGTATAGGAAGAGGTATTAGCAGCAGGTAAGGTCAGTAGGTGCTGGGTATATAGGAAGAGCTATTAGCAGCAGGTAAGGGCAGTAGGTGCTGGGTGTATAGGAAGAGGTATTAGCAGCAGGTAAGGTCAGTAGGTGCTGGGTGTATAGGAAGAGCTATTAGCAGCAGGTAAGGGCAGTAGGTGCTGGGTGTATAGGAAGAGGTATTAGCAGCAGGTAAGGTCAGTAGGTGCTGGGTGTATAGGAAGAGGTATTAGCAGCAGGTAAGGTCAGTAGGTGCTGGGTGTATAGGAAGAGGTATTAGCAGCAGGTAATATCATTAGGTGCTGTGTGTATAGGAAGAGGTATTAGCAGCAGGTAAGGTCAGTAGGTGCTGGGTGTATAGGAAGAGGTATTAGCAGCAGGTAAGATCAGTAGGTGCTGGGTGTATAGAAAGAGGTATTAGCAGCAGGTAAGGTCAGTAGGTGCTGGGTGTATAGGAAGAGGTATTAGCATCAGGTAAGGTCAGTAGGTGCTGGGTGTATAGGAAGAGCTATAAGCAGCAGGTAAGGTCAGTAGGTGCTGGGTGTATAGGAAGAGGTATTAGCAGTAGGTAAGATCAGTAGGTGCTGGGTGTATAGGAAGAGGTATTAGCAGCAGGTAAGGTTAGTAGGTGCTGGGTGTATAGGAAGAGGTATTAGCAGCAGATAAGGTCAGTAGGTGCTGGGTTTATAGGAAGAGATATTAGCAGCAGGTAAGATCAGTGGGTGCTGGGTGTATAGAAAGAGGTATTAGCAGCAGGTAAGGTCAGTAGATGCTGGGTGAAGATAGTACAATCAGTGAGAATAGTGTTAAAATCTTTTTTAGATATATTATTAGTATAAGTATAAGGAGAAAACCTTCAGTAAGGATAGTGATATTCAACTTACAGTCGGGTTGTTGAAGGAGATAAGGAAATAGCCAACTGACTAAATGATTAGGGAAATCACTTAAGGGATGTTAAATAGTTTTGTGGTTAGCAATTCTCTTTTTACAATGGATGAAGTTTGTTTGACAATCTCAGGAGTAAAAATGGAAAAAATCAGTGGGATGGGATAATATTTATTCATGGAGTTTATATCTTACTCTAGGGCACAATGGAGAGTCTTGTAACTACAGAACACGAGTAGGTAAATTAGTGTGAAAATAAAGAGATAGGAATGATAAGTCAGTGGATCTAACACGCTTGTTAGACTAGACTCTGGAATCATTGTGTAGAATCATGACTTCAGAAAAGACAGCAGACAACATACAAAAGGGTAGTTACACATTTGTTCTTAAGAGGGTCTATTTTGTTTAACATTGACATTAATGATTTAGTTATTTGGCTCCAGGGAAAGGTTTATGTTTTGTAGATGAAAAAAGAGCTGATATTTCAGAAGAGGCAAATTGAATGACAAGAAAAAAACTCTGGAGTATTATAAAAATGAGAAGGAATAAATATTATATTAATCACACAGGACACCAGTGTTGAGGCTGCAAATATCCTAAAGTTAATTATAGCATTAATGGTATTTTACTGAATGGACTTTAAAGTTAGGAGAACAATGCAGATAAAGCAAATAAGAGGAGTGTAGATAAAAAGTTATTGGCAGTAGGTAAGGTCAGTAAGTGCTGGGGGTATAGGAAGAGGTATTAGCAGCAGGTAAGGTCAGTATGTGCTGGGTGTATAGGAAGAGGTATTAGCAGCAGGTAAGGTCAGTAGGTGCTGTGTGTATAGGAAGAGGTATTAGCAGCAGGTAAGGTCAGTAGGTGCTGGGTGTATAGGAAGAGGTATTAGCAGCAGGTAAGGTCAGTAGGTGTGCTGGGTGTATAGGAAGAGGTATTAGCAGCAGGTAAGGTCAGTAGGTGTGCTGGGTGTATAGGAAGAGGTATTAGCAGCAGGTAAGGTCAGTAGGTGCTGGGTGTATAGGAAGAGATATTAGCAGCAGGTAAGGTCAGTAGGTGCTGGGTGTATAGGAAGAGGTATTAGCAGCAGGTAAGGTCAGTAGGTGTGCTGGGTGTATAGGAAGAGGTATTAGCAGTAGGTAAGGTCAGTAGGTGCTGGGTGTATAGGAAGAGGTATTAGCAGCAGGTAAGGTCAGTAGGTGCTGGGTGTATAGGAAGAGGTATTAGCAGTAGGTAAGGTTAGTAGGTGCTGGGTGTATAGGAAGAGGCATTAGCAGCAGGTAAGGTCAGTAGGTGCTGGGTGTATAGGAAGAGGTATTAGCAGCAGGTAAGGTCAGTAGGTGCTGGGTGTATAGGAAGAGGTATTAGCAGCAGGTAAGGTCAGTAGGTGCTGGGTGTATAGGAAGAGGTATTAGCAGCCGGTAAGGTCAGTAGATGCTGGGTGTATAGGAAGAGGTATTAGCAGCAGGTAAGGTCAGTAGGTGCTGGGTGCATAGGAAGAGGTATTAGCAGCAGGTAAGGTCAGTAGGTGCTGGGGGTATAGGAAGAGGTTTTAGCAGCAGGTAAGGTCAGTAGGTGCTGGGTGTATAGGAAGAGGTATTAGCAGCAGGTAAGGTCAGTAGGTGCTGGGTGTATAGGAAGACGTATTAGCAGTAGGTATGGTCAGTAAGTGCTGGGTATATAGGAAGAGGTATTAGCAGCAGGTAAGGTCAGTAGGTGCTTTGTGTATAGGAAGAGGTATTAGCAGCAGGTAAGGTCAGTAGGTGCCGGGTGTATAGGAAGAGGTATTAGCAGTAGGTAAGGTCAGTAGGTGCTGATTGTATAGGAAGAGTTATTAGCAGTAGGTAAGGTCAGTAGGGTGCTGGGTGTATAGGAAGAGGTATTAGCAGCAGGTAAAGGCAGTAGGGTGCTGGGTGTATAGGAAGAGGTATTAGCAGTAGGTAAGGTCAGTAGGTGCTGATTGTATAGGAAGAGTTATTAGCAGTAGGTAAGGTCAGTAGGTGCTGGGTGTATAGGAAGAGGTGTTAGCAGCAGGTAAGGTCAGTAGGTGCTGGGTGTATAGGAAGAGGTATTAGCAGCAGGTAAGGTCAGTAGGTGCTGGGTGTATAGGAAGAGGTATTAGCAGCAGGTAAGGTCAGTAGGTGCTGGGTGTATAGGAAGAGGTATAAGCAGCAGGTAAGGTCAGTAGGTGCTGGGTGTATAGGAAGAGGTATTAGCAGCAGGTAAGGTCAGTAGGTGCTGGGTGTATAGGAAGAGGTATAAGCAGCAGGTAAGGTCAGTAGGTGCTGGGTGTATAGGAAGAGGTATTAGCAGCAGGTAAGGTCAGTAGGTGCCGGGTGTATAGGAAGAGGTATTAGCAGCAGGTGAGGTCAGTAGGTGCTGGGTGTATAGGAAGAGGTATTAGCAGCAGGTAAGGTCAGTAGGTGCTGGGTGTATAGGAAGAGGTATTAGCAGCAGGTAAGGTCAGTAGGTAATGCGTGTATAGGGAGAGGTATTAGCAGTAGGTAAGGTCAGTAGGTGCTGGGTGTATAGGAAGAGGTATTAGCAGCAGGTAAGGTCAGTAGGTGCTGGGTGTAAAGGAAGAGGTATTAGCAGCAGGTAAAGTCAGTAGGGGCTGGGTGTATAGGAAGAGGTATTAGCAGCAGGTAAGGTCAGTAGGTGCTGGGTGTATAGGAAGAGGTATTAGCAGCAGGTAAGGTCAGTAGGTACTGGGTGTATAGGAAGAGGTATTAGGAGCAGGTAAGGTCAGTAGGTGCTGGGTGTATAGGAAGAGGTATTAGCAGCAGGTAAGGTCAGTAGGTGCTGGGTGTATAGGAAGAGGTATTAGCAGCAGGTAAAGTCAGTAGGGGCTGGGTGTATAGGAAGAGGTATTAGCAACATGTAAGGACAGTATGTGCTGGGTGTATAGGAAGAGGTATTAGTAGTAGGTAAGGTCAGTAGGTGCTGGGTGTATAGGAAGAGTTATTAGCAGCAGGTAAGGTCAGTAGGTGCTGGGTGTATAGGAAGAGGTATTAGCAGTAGGTAAGGTCAGTAGGTGCTGGGTGTATAGGAAGAGGCATTAGCAGCAGGTAAGGTCAGTAGGTGCTGGGTGTATAGGAAGAGGTATTAGCAGAAGGTAAGGTCAGTAGGTGCTGGGTGTATAGGAAGAGGTATAAGCAGTAGGTAAGGTCAGTAGGTGCTGGGTGTATAGGAAGAGGTATTAGCAACAGGTAAGGTCAGTAGGTGCTGGGTGTATAGGAAGAGGTATTAGCAGCATGTAAGGTCAGTAGGTGCTGGGTGTATATGAAGAGGTATTAGCAGTAGGTAAGGTCAGTAGGTGCTGGGTGTATAGGAAGAGGTATTAGCAGCAGGTAAGGTCAGTAGGTAATGCGTGTATAGGGAGAGGTATTAGTAGCAGGTAAGGTCAGTAGGTGCTGGGTGTATAGGAAGAGGTATTAGCAGTAGGTAAGGTCAGTATGTGCTGGGTGTATAGGAAGAGGTATTAGCAGTAGGTAAGGTCAGTATGTGCTGGGTGTATAGGAAGAGGTATTAGCAGCAGGTAAGGTCAGTAGGCGCTGGGCGTATAGGAAGAGTTATTAGCAGCAGGTAAGGTCAGTAGGTGCTGGGTGTATAGGAAGAGGTATTAGCAGCAGGTAAGGTCAGTAGGTGCTGGGTGTATAGGAAGAGGTATTAGCAGTAGGTAAGTTCAGTAGGTGCTGGGTGTATATGAAGAGGTATTAGCAGCAGGTAATGACAAATAGGTCTCATGGATATATTATTTCTGCAATAGCTTATTTATAGATAACACTGAAATCTCTGATGATAAGGATGTAATAAGAATTGTGTTATTTGTATTTCATAGATCACGTATGACTTACATAGTCTAATATCTCTTACTGTTATAAACAAAATCAAACACAGAATTGTACCCACAATGCATTTGTTAGCCTATATCACACTCCTTAAATTGTCAAACTCACAATTTTATTCGATTTATACAGATGATAAACTTCTAACTGATAGTTCTGCTTTGTTTAAACAAGAAACTGACCCGACAAAGAACTTACAAATGTTGTTTATGTTCAGCTCAAGCAATTAATGAAAATAAATGTCATTCATACATGTCAGTACTTGTACAAAGATCTGTACCCACACAATCTATACTTTTCAAGAGACTCAACCTCATAACGATTAAAATAATCAATAAACAATATACTAAATAAACTAATATAAATACCGTGAACTGAAACAACTGTAAACGCTAATCTAGTTTTGTTGTTGATTTATTGAGCTGCCGCCCGGTATATGGGGTGATGAAGATTGTGCAACATACAATAAATATGTCTAATGGCTTCTTGCTACTCAATGGTAATAAGCACAGCAGTAATCATTCCTTGATAAAATTAGGCCATATTTTTTCCATCTGATGCCTACAATATTTTCAATAAAGTAGGTCAGAGTACATCCTTTTGGATCATCTTATTTCCAGAGGGACAGAATTACAATATTGAATTGTCAGCTTTTTATTTTAATAACTTATTGGCTTATCTTCCTTCCCATATATTTATATCTTAATAATTTATTGTTCCTTTTTATTATTTTAACTCTATTTACTGTGTATTCATTCATCATTTATTTATAAAATATTAATAAATTGTTAACCAATATATTTGTGGTTTATCTAATAAATTATTTATACCATTGATTTGTATTTATTGGCAATGTTGGTTTACCAATGTCATGGCATTAGTGGCTTTTATTTTGTGTATATAGAAATGTAGTTTAGCTATACATTTTAATTGATACATATTGCTAGATTTTATAATATATTTCAGATTCTTAATTTTGGGCAAGATTACAAGCAGCGCGATAACAGTCGCACAAGAGTGAAAAGGGCTTTGTTGCAGCTTTTTGTGCGCATCAGAAATAGTGTGGTATTACGAATTGAAAGTAATTGTGCTCACTTGAGAGCAATTGAATTTAACGTGCTTCAAGATAGAGCAATCTCAGAGCTGTGGTTTTCTGTTACGTGAGACAAAAAAGTTACACAAAACACATCAAAATGACATTAAAAGTACAATTATACTCATAACACTGTGCCATAAAAATAATTTTAAAATATTGTATAAAAAAGTTATAAGGGCAAAAATACCTGAAGTCTCACGTGTTAGAAAAAAAAAGGCAGGAAAAAGGATTTAACATAGAGATACATAAATATACATGTCTATATATATATGTGTGTGTGTGTGTGTGTGTACATGCATATTTATGTATTTATGTGTATACATATCTATTTACAGACATATATACACATATGAACACATAAATACATAGATATCTATACATGTCTATATATATATGTGTGTGTCCATGTGTATTTATGTATTTATGTGTATACATATCTATTTACAGACATATATACACATATGAACACATAAATACATATATATACATGTCTATATATATATATGTGTGTGTGTGTACATGTGTATTTATGTATTTATGTGTGTACTGTACATATCTATTTACAGACATATATACACATATGAACACATAAATACATATGTACATATATTTAACAGTCAATTAGATGAAAACATGTAAAAAGGTATTAATGCAATATTCATATTTAATAAAGTGTTTAACTGTTTATTTACTGTAAATATTTTACTTTCCAATGTTCTTCACATAGGGGAATATGTTCTATTTATTTCTAAATAGATATTCCTATATAAATATCTATATATCTATCTATCTATATATATATATATATATATATATATATATATACCTATATATAATCATCTAAATATACTGTATATATATATATATATATATATATATATTTATAGGTATAGATATATATTTTACCAAGAAAACATCATATATATAAAAATAAGTATTTATGAATAAATAGAATATATTCTTCTATGTCAAAAATCGGCCGCTTGCAGGGGGTGTCAATCGTCCCGATCGGATCGGGATGATTGCACCTAAAAGGTAGCGGGCAAGTTAAGGAGTAGCGTCATTATGACCGAAGCTTCTTAACTTAAGTTTCCAGCGAGTCAAAAACTTTGGGGGTAGAAAGCAGCATCCGCTGTTTATTAAATCTACCCCTAAAACTTTATTTTTTCAATATTTAAACAGCTAATGAAACTTAGGGCTAGATTTATCAAAGGCTAGGCGAACTCTGTATGTGCTTCGCCTGTAACTGCGCCCCAGCTCGCCTTCGGAGAAGCGCACATGTGCTCTTGAATTTATAAAAAAAATAGATGTAACTTTGTGCAGGTGATCTGGGGCGTAATAGTGATAAAGCATTTACTCCCTATTTATCACAGTACATCCCTATAAATATTTACGCCGCCATGTTTTGATTATTAAAAAAACATTTTTTAGGTAACTATTTAGCTTATATTTATATTATATAATGTTTCTGTGCTGATTTTGCCATATGTTGATAATGTAAGATTGTAAAAACAAATATATCAATATATCGATATATTTATATATAAAACTGTTGGTACCTATATGCGCCTGTGGAAGCGCAAATTTCTGGCAATAACAGTCTCTTCTTGGCGCTGAGCCTTTGAAAAATTAGTTAAAAGAAAAAAGTACTGCATCACATGTAAAAGCTTGTATTTTAATGGTGTTCGCCTCAGTCTGTATGGCGAAATATACAACACGCAATTGAAGCCGAAATTTCAGTTCCCTATCGGTGCAAAGCAATGATAAATAAGAAACTGGGCGTATTTGTAGGTCAGGCTGTTAAATTATGCCTATTACTAATGTATATTGTTGCACTCAGGAGCGCGCCCGTGCGCCTAGGCGAATGCAAGCTGAGTGCGAAGAAGTTTCTTTCAGATTTGCGCAATTATAGGCGCAGAGTGCTTTGATGAATATAACGATCAGTTCGTATGCGCTATTTTGGACGGAATTAAAGGAGAATGGCTTTGATAAATCTACCCCTTGGTGCAAAATAACATAGCCAAGTGCAAAATAAAACAGCTACCATGAACTGCGAGCGGGCAGCGTAACATTGCACAAGCAGCTTTGTCCATATGGGGAATCATAAACCCATTTCAGATTGCTAATACGCATTATTAACTTACAACAGAAATATGTTCTCTGTGTACTGACAGACAACTGTGCAAATAGAAGTCACTTCATTTATCACATTTATGATGAGTGACTACACTTTCTTTGAGAAATACACCAGATGAAAACATTGGTAGCTCTGCAAGACAGAGTTGATAAAACCACTCAGGAACAAATGAATCTTGGAGAATTGGGTCCTAATCTCCTCTGCTCAGTTAGAGAACAACTCTTGGTGAGTTGTATGAATGAGACATTTACATAGGACATTATATACTAGGCAACCGATGTTAGTATGTCGTATAGTCTTAAAACGATAAACAAGGGTTTTAAGTCCTGTACCAAATACATCTCACAGACAGAGCTAAATAATCACAAAGCCACCCTAAAAATAGCTCTCAATCCTGACTGTAGAAATAGAGACTATGTCAAAATGCGCATAATTTACCATAATTTCAAGCATTCGCCCATCTTTGCAAGATGTATTAACAATCCCTTAGAGAAACCACCAAGTGTGTCAGTGTAGAATCTGCCTGACAATAAAACAGGAACTTATAGACTCAGGAGCGGAAGCTGTGCTATTTTGTGCTGGTTCTGATAGTTGTATTAAAATAGAAGACTATTTTGTTTCTTGCATGATATATATTTCACCAGCCATGAATGCTTCTAGATCAGCACTGTGCAGCTTTATTGCCAGTCAACCTATTTCACCAAATCATTTACCTCTTTCAGGGCTTGAGAGATTTCTCCTAGTAGGTGATCTTCCAAATGTATCAGGTCAATAGCTTTAGGTGAATATTTAACCCCCCCCCCCCCCGAAGTAATGTGGATTTCAAAACAAAAGTCTCTTGTTCTCCTAGGGCAGTGATAGGCATAGTAAACCTTAGCAACCCCAGATATTCTGAAACTACATTTCCCATGATGCTTAGGTACTCTGCAGTCTAGTTGAGAATCATGGGAAATTTAGTTCCAAAACATCAGGGGTACCAAGGTTAGCCATCATTGTCCTAGAGGCAGGTTACAATTATGGATCTGCTGGGGATGCTTCTCATGCAGGCATTACAGAGCAAGACTTTTTTTATTTACAAGGATGTTTTTCTAAAAGTCTTTGGTTATATTCCAGCATATATTTTTTTAAAACTGTAACTTTTATAAATCATATCAACCATTTGCTTGATGAAAGTTCTGCAGAACAACGTACATAAATGAAAAGATATGCAAATAGTAACAAATTGTAGATGAAGAAAAACTGGTGCATTAGCTATCCTTGAGCAATTCACTCAGCTCACATTTCTCAAATATGGCTGAATGAATCCTAATTGAGTCTTCAAGAAAGTCTATTAATGGTCATGCAAAGAAGACTGACCTTCTACTGATACCCCCATCTGAGGATACAGAGCCAGGACTGACCTTCTACTGATACCCCCATCTGAGGATACAGAGCCAGAACTGACCTTCTACTGATACCCCCATCTGAGGATACAGAGCCAGAACTGACCTTCTACTGATACCCCCATCTGAGGATACAGAGCCAGGACTGACCTTCTACTGATACCCCCATCTGAGGATACAGAGCCAGAACTGACCTTCTACTGATACCCCATCTGAGGATACAGAGCCAGGACTGACCTTCTACTAATACCCCCATCTGAGGATACAGAGCCAGAACTGACCTTCTACTGATACCCCCATCTGAGGATACAGAGCCAGAACTGACCTTCTACTGATACCCCCATCTGAGGATACAGAGCCAGAACTGACCTTCTACTGATACCCCCATCTGAGGATACAGAGCCAGGACTGACCTTCTACTGATACCCCCATCTGAGGATACAGAGCCAGAACTGACCTTCTACTGATACCCCCATCTGAGGATACAGAGCCAGAACTGACCTTCTACTGATACCCCCATCTGAGGATACAGAGCCAGGACTGACCTTCTACTGATACCCCCATCTGAGGATACAGAGCCAGAACTGACCTTCTACTGATACCCCCATCTGAGGATACAGAGCCAGGACTGACCTTCTACTGATACCCCCATCTGGGGATACAGAGCCAGGACTGACCTTCTACTGATACCCCCATCTGAGGATACAGAGCCAGAACTGACCTTCTACTGATACCCCCATCTGAGGATACAGAGCCAGGACTGACCTTCTACTGATACCCCCATCTGAGGATACAGAGCCAGGACTGACCTTCTACTGATACCCCCATCTGAGGATACAGAGCCAGAACTGACCTTCTACTGATACCCCCATCTGAGGATACAGAGCCAGGAAATGTATACAACTTAAAACAAACTCAAAATTAAACTTGCATTATTCAGATAGATTACACAAGTTTATACACAGCCATTATCTTAATGTTAACAATGTTTTTATATGCTCCAAATGAACATGTGCCCAGCACTACAGAATTTTACAGTGCTAAAATAAATAAAAATGATACAACTATTAATAATATTACTACTACTAATAATATTACTAATTATAATACTACTACTACTATTAATAATAATACTAATACTACTACTACTACTACTAATAATAATAATAATAATTATAATACTACTACTAATAATAATAATAATACTAATACTACTAATAATAACACTAATTATAATACTAATAATACTAATTATAATACTACTACTAATAATAATAATACTAATAATAATACTACTATAACTACTACTACTAATAATAATAATAATAATAATAATAATAATAATACTACTAATAACACTAATTATAATAGTAATAATACTAATACTACTACTACTAATAACACTAATTATAATACTAATAAAACTAATACTACTACTAAAAATAATCATAATATTGCTACTACTACTACTAATAATAATAATAATAATAACACTAATTAAAATACTAATAATACTAATACTACTACTTATAATAATAATAATAATAATAATAATACTACTACTACTTATAATAATAATAATAATAATAATAATAACACTAATTATAATACTAATAATACTAATACTACTACTAATAATAATACTACTACTACTACTACTACTAATAATAATAATAATAATAATATTAATTATAATACTACTACTACTAATAATAATAATAACACTAATTATAATACTAATAATACTAATACTACTACTACTACTACTAGTAGTAATAATAATATTCATACTAATTATAATAATAATACTACTAATAATAATACTAATACTACTACTAATAATACTAATAATACTAATAATAATACTTATTATAATAATAATACTGATTATAATACTACTACTAGTAATAATAATACTGATTATAATACTACTACTACTACTACTACTACTAATAATAATAATAATAATAATACTGATTATAATACTACTACTACTAATAATAATAATAATACTGATTATAATACTAATAATACTTCTACTAAGAATAATGATAATAATACTGATTATAATACTACTAATAATAATAATGGTAATGTGCTTATGGTTGTCACATGATACAATGGAAATGTACTCATTTGAAATTCAGGGTAACTGCTTTTGCATTGTCTGTTTATTATACATTTGTTGATTATGCAATTCTACTGAATTTAATGGTGCTTTAACACCAATGCTAACGTTAAAATGAGTCTATTTGCAGATAAACACTTATTGGCTAGATGGAGAGCTTCTAATTACCCTTCTGTTTATACCTCCCCCGTACTTACCATTAGTTAACTGTAACTACTATCTTCTCCCATCAAAAATCTCTGCTTAACCCTTTCATTACCACTCCCAGCAGCCACCAATGATATATCTAATTGAGACCACACTACATGTGTGTATTTGTACTTCACTTGAGGTCATAACATCACAACTGGCTGAGACCACACTACATGTGTGTATTTGTACTTCACTTGAGGTTATAACATCACAACTGACTGAGACCACACTACATGTGTGCATTTGTACTTCACTTGAGGTCATAACAACACAACTGGCTGAGACCACACTACACGTGTGTATTTGTAGTTCACTTGAGGTCATAACATCACAACTGGCTGAGACCACACTACATGTGTGTATTTGTACATCACTTGAGGTTATAACATCACAACTGGCTGAGACCACACTACATGTGTGTATTTGTACTTCACTTGAGGTCATAACATCACAACTGGCTGAGACCACACTACATGTGTGTATTTGTACTTCACTTGAGGTTATAACATCACAACTGGCTGAGACCACACTACATGTGTGTATTTGTACTTCACTTGAGGTCATAACATCACAACTGGCTGAGACCACACTACATGTGTGTATTTGTACTTCACTTGAGGTCATAACATCACAACTGGCCGAGACCACACTACATGTGTGTATTTGTACTTCACTTGAGGTCATAACATCACAACTGGCCGAGACCACACTACATGTGTGCATTTGTACTTCACTTGAGGTCATAACATCACAACTGGCTGAGACCACACTATATGTGTGCATTTGTACTTCACTTGAGGTTATAACATCACAACTGGCTGATACCACACTACATGTGTGTATTTGTACTTCACTTGAGGTCATAACATCACAACTGGCTGAGACCACACTACATGTGTATATTTGTACTTCACTTGAGGTCATAACATCACAACTGGCTGAGACCACACTACACGTGTGTATTTGTACTTCACTTGAGGTCATAACATCACAACTGGCTGAGACCACACTACATGTGTGTATTTGTACTTCACTTGAGGTCATAACATCACAACTGGCTGAGAACACACTACACGTGTGCATTTGTACTTCACTTGAGGTCATAACATCACAACTGGCTGAGACCACACTACATGTGTGTATTTGTACTTCACTTGAGGTCATAACATCACAACTGGCTGAGACCACACTACATGTGTGTATTTGTACTTCACTTGAGGTCATAACATCCCAACTGGCTGAGACCACACTACATGTGTGTATTTGTACTTCACTTGAGGTCATAACATCACAACTGGCTGAGACCACACTACATGTGTGCATTTGTACTTCACTTGAGGTCATAACATCACAACTGGCTGAGACCACACTACATGTGTGCATTTGTACTTCACTTGAGGTCATAACATCACAACTGGCCGAGACCACACTACATGTGTGTATTTGTACTTCACTTGAGGTCATAACATCACAACTGGCTGAGACCACACTACACGTGTGTATTTGTACTTCACTTGAGGTCATAACATCACAACTGGCTGAGACCACACTACATGTGTGTATTTGTACTTCACTTGAGGTCATAACATCACAACTGGCTGAGACCACACTACATGTGTGTATTTGTACTTCACTTGAGGTCATAACATCACAACTGGCTGAAACCACACTACATGTGTGTATTTGTACTTCACTTGAGGTCATAACATCACAACTGGCTGAAACCACACTACATGTGTGCATTTGTACTTCACTTGAGGTCATAACATCACAACTGGCTGAGACCACACTACATGTGTGTATTTGTACTTCACTTGAGGTCATAACATCACAACTGGCTGAGACCACACTACATGTGTGTATTTGTACTTCACTTGAGGTTATAACATCACAACTGGCTGAGACCACACTACATGTGTGCATTTGTACTTCACTTGAGGTCATAACATCACAACTGGCCGAGACCACACTACATGTGTGTATTTGTACTTCACTTGAGGTCATAACATCACAACTGGCTGAGACCACACTACATGTGTGTATTTGTACTTCAGTTGAGGTCATAACATCACAACTGGCTGAGACCACACTACATGTGTGTATTTGTACTTCACTTGAGGTCATAACATCACAACTGGCTGAGACCACACTACATGTGTGCATTTGTACTTCACTTGAGGTCATAACATCACAACTGGCTGAGACCACACTACATGTGTGTATTTGTACTTCACTTGAGGTCATAACATCACAACTGGCTGATAACACACTACATGTGTGTATTTGTACTTCACTTGAGGTTATAATATCACAACTGGCTGAGACCACACTACATGTGTGCATTTGTACTTCACTTGAGGTCATAACATCACAACTGGCTGAGACCACACTACATGTGTGTATTTGTACTTCACTTGAGGTCATAACATCACAACTGGCCGAGACCACACTACATGTGTGCATTTGTACTTCACTTGAGGTCATAACATCACAACTGGCTGAGACCACACTATATGTGTGCATTTGTACTTCACTTGAGGTTATAACATCACAACTGGCTGATACCACACTACATGTGTGTATTTGTACTTCACTTGAGGTCATAACATCACAACTGGCTGAGACCACACTACATGTGTATATTTGTACTTCACTTGAGGTCATAACATCACAACTGGCTGAGACCACACTACACGTGTGTATTTGTACTTCACTTGAGGTCATAACATCACAACTGGCTGAGACCACACTACATGTGTGTATTTGTACTTCACTTGAGGTCATAACATCACAACTGGCTGAGACCACACTACACGTGTGCATTTGTACTTCACTTGAGGTCATAACATCACAACTGGCTGAGACCACACTACATGTGTGTATTTGTACTTCACTTGAGGTCATAACATCACAACTGGCTGAGACCACACTACATGTGTGTATTTGTACTTCACTTGAGGTCATAACATCACAACTGGCTGAGACCACACTACATGTGTGTATTTGTACTTCACTTGAGGTCATAACATCACAACTGGCTGAGACCACACTACATGTGTGTATTTGTACTTCACTTGAGGTCATAACATCACAACTGGCCGAGACCACACTACATGTGTGCATTTGTACTTCACTTGAGGTCATAACATCACAACTGGCTGAGACCACACTATATGTGTGCATTTGTACTTCACTTGAGGTTATAACATCACAACTGGCTGATACCACACTACATGTGTGTATTTGTACTTCACTTGAGGTCATAACATCACAACTGGCTGAGACCACACTACATGTGTATATTTGTACTTCACTTGAGGTCATAACATCACAACTGGCTGAGACCACACTACACGTGTGTATTTGTACTTCACTTGAGGTCATAACATCACAACTGGCTGAGACCACACTACATGTGTGTATTTGTACTTCACTTGAGGTCATAACATCACAACTGGCTGAGACCACACTACACGTGTGCATTTGTACTTCACTTGAGGTCATAACATCACAACTGGCTGAGACCACACTACATGTGTGTATTTGTACTTCAGTTGAGGTCATAACATCACAACTGGCTGAGACCACACTACATGTGTGTATTTGTACTTCACTTGAGGTCATAACATCACAACTGGCTGAGACCACACTACATGTGTGTATTTGTACTTCACTTGAGGTCATAACATCATAACTGGCTGAGACCACACTACATGTGTGCATTTGTACTTCACTTGAGGTCATAACATCACAACTGGCCGAGACCACACTACATGTGTGTATTTGTACTTCACTTGAGGTCATAACATCACAACTGGCTGAGACCACACTACATGTGTGTATTTGTACTTCAGTTGAGGTCATAACATCACAACTGGCTGAGACCACACTACATGTGTGTATTTGTACTTCACTTGAGGTCATAACATCACAACTGGCTGAAACCACACTACATGTGTGCATTTGTACTTCACTTGAGGTCATAACATCACAACTGGCTGAGACCACACTACATGTGTGTATTTGTACTTCACTTGAGGTCATAACATCACAACTGGCTGAGACCACACTACATGTGTGCATTTGTACTTCACTTGAGGTCATAACATCACAACTGGCCGAGACCACACTACTTGTGTGTATTTGTACTTCACTTGAGGTCATAACATCACAACTGGCTGAGACCACACTACATGTGTGTATTTGTACTTCACTTGAGGTCATAACATCACAACTGGCTGAGACCACACTACATGTGTGTATTTGTACTTCACTTGAGGTCATAACATCACAACTGGCTGAGACCACACTACATGTGTGCATTTGTACTTCACTTGAGGTCATAACATCACAACTGGCTGAGACCACACTACATGTGTGTATTTGTACTTCACTTGAGGTCATAACATCACAACTGGCTGAGACCACACTACATGTGTGTATTTGTACTTCACTTGAGGTTATAATATCACAACTGGCTGAGACCACACTACATGTGTGCATTTGTACTTCACTTGAGGTCATAACATCACAACTGGCTGAGACCACACTACATGTGTGTATTTGTACTTCACTTGAGGTCATAACATCACAACTGGCTGAGACCACACTACATGTGTGTATTTGTACTTCACTTGAGGTCATAACATCACAACTGGCTGAGACCACACTACATGTGTGTATTTGTACTTCACTTGAGGTCATAACATCACAACTGGCTGAGACCACACTACATGTGTGTATTTGTACTTCACTTGAGGTCATAACATCACAACTGGCTGAGACCACACTACATGTGTGCATTTGTACTTCACTTGAGGTCATAACATCACAACTGGCTGAGACCACACTACATGTGTGTATTTGTACTTCACTTGAGGTCATAACATCACAACTGGCTGAGACCACACTACATGTGTGTATTTGTACTTCACTTGAGGTTATAACATCACAACTGGCTGAGACCACACTACATGTGTGCATTTGTACTTCACTTGAGGTCATAACATCACAACTGGCTGAGACCACACTACACGTGTGCATTTGTACTTCACTTGAGGTCATAACATCACAACTGGCTGAGACCACACTACATGTGTGTATTTGTACTTCACTTGAGGTCATAACATCACAACTGGCTGAGACCACACTACATGTGTGTATTTGTACTTCACTTGAGGTTATAACATCACAACTGGCTGAGACCACACTACATGTGTGTATTTGTACTTCACTTGAGGTCATAACATCACAACTGGCTGAGACCACACTACATGTGTGTATTTGTACTTCACTTGAGGTTATAACATCACAACTGGCTGAGACCACACTACATGTGTGTATTTGTACTTCACTTGAGGTCATAACATCACAACTGACTGCAGGGAAATAAGGTACCGGTAACCACTTAGAACCCTACTCAACACTCTACGTGATTTGTTAATAAGGTTATATAATAAGGATTTTAGGTGGGTGGACTGTTAATAACATCAAATTACACTGTTTAACAAAAAATATATTTAATATGTTTCCTTACTAAAAATAATAATACTTCACTAATATTGGGTCAAGAAAAACAAATATGATGATTTTTTATTAGCTCTGTTTGTTGAGATACACTAAATGCGCTTCAGTAATATAGTCATAGTGAAAAACAATACTACAGCAATAGGATATTTTCTTGATAAAACATAAATGAAAGTTGTTTTCATTCAATCAATCGCAAACAACACAAAATGAAAAACAAAATACACAGAAATTAACCCTTTAATGACACAGCTTTCATTTTTCTCAATTTTTTTATGACGGAAAAATTCCGTCATATGTCCTTAAGAGGTTAAAAGTACTATAGTGGCCTATTCATGAGAGCACCTTCTCTTTAATTGTCACTTCTACTCTTCTTCTGGGGCATCTCTTGTCCAACAGCAGTCAGCAAGCATAGAAATGTTCCACCTACCCTGATATCTTCTCTAAGAGTAGTCAGCAAGCATAGAAGCGTTCCACCTACCCTGATATCTTCACTAACAGTAGTCAGCAAGCATAGAAGCGTTCCACCTACCCTGATATCTTCATTAACAGTAGTCAGCAAGCATAGAAGTGTTCCACCTACCCTGATATCTTCACTAACAGTAGTCAGCAAGGATAGAAGTGTTCCACCTACCCTGATATCTTCTCTAACAGTAGTCAGCAAGCATAGAAGCGTTCCACCTACCCTGATATCTTCACTAACAGTAGTCAGCAAGCATAGAAGTGTTCCACCTACCCTGATATCTTTTCTAACATTAGTCAGCAAGCATAAAAGTGTTCCACCTACCCTGATATCTTCTCTAACAGTAGTCAGCAAGCATAGAAGTGTTCCACCTACTCTGATATCTTCTCTAACAGTAGTCAGCAAGCATAGAAGTGTTCCACCTACCCTGATATCTTCACTAACAGTAGTTAGCATGCATAGAAGTGTTCCACCTACCCTGATATCTTCTCTAACAGTAGTCAGCAAGCATAAAAGTGTTCCACCTACCCTGATATCTTCTCTAACAGTAGTCAGCAAGCATAGAAGTGCTTAACCTACCCTGTTATCTTCACTAACTGTAGTCAGCAAGCATAGAAGTATTCCATGTACCCTGTTATCTTCTCTAACAGTAGTCAGCAAGCATAGAATAATTTCACCTACCCTGATATCTTCTCTAACAGTAGTCAGCAAGCATAGAAGTGCTTCACCTACCCTGTCATCTTAACTAACTGTAGTCAGCAAGCATAGAAGTGTTCCACCTACCCTGATATCTTCTCTAACAGCAGTCAGCAAGCATAGAAGCGTTCCACCTACCCTGATATCTTCTCTAACAGTAGTCAGCAAGCATAGAAGTGTTCCACCTACCCTGATATCTTCTCTAATAGTAGTCAGCAAGCATAGAAGTACTTCACCTACCCTGATATCTTCACTAACAGTAGTCAGCAAGCATAGAAGTGTTCCACCTACCCTGATATCTTCACTAACAGTAGTCAGCAAGCATAGAAGCGTTCCACCTACCCTGATATCTTCACTAACAGCAGTCATCAAGCATAGAAGCATTCCACCTACCCTTATATCTTCACTAATTGTAGTCAGCAAGCATAGAAGTGTTCCACCTACCCTGATATCTTCTTTAACAGTAGTCAGCAAGCATAGAAGTGTTCTACCTACCCTAATATCTTCACTAACAGCAGTCATCAAGCATAGAAGTATTCCACCTAACCTGATATCTTTGCTAACATCAGTCATCAAGCATAGAAGCGTTCCACCTACCCTGATATCTTCTCTTACAGTAGTTAGCATGCATAGAAGTGTTCTAACTACCCTATTATCTTTACTAACAGTAGTCAGCAAGCATAGAAGCGTTCCAACTACCCTGGTATCTTCACTAACAGTAGTCAGCAAGCATAGAAGCGTTCTAACTACCCTGGTATCTTCACTAACAGTAGTCAGTAAGCATAAAAGTGTTCCACCTACCCTGATATCTTCACTAACAGTAGTCAGCAAGCATAGAATTTTTCCACCTACCCTGATATCTTCACTAACAGTAGTCAGCAAGCATAGAAGTGTTCCACCTACCCTGATATCTTCACTAACCATAGTCTGCAAGCATACTTGCTGACTACTTTTCTGGGGGGCGGGGCAGGTGCACGCTCAAATGTCAAACTGCAATATATTTATATTTTAAGGTTCTTCACAAGGTTAGATGACTAATCAGTTCACCATGTGTTTATTTGAGTATCTATAGCAACCATGTTAATTGGATACGATACATATGTTGTTAATTAACTTTGCACCTATCAGCTTTCATCATGTGTTTTATATAGCAAGTGTATGTTCATTTTTTATTTCACTAGCCTGAGGAAACAGCCCCTTAGAGGCTGAGAAACGCGTTGCTTTTAATAAAGTATTTTTAATTTTATACACTTGCTTATTTGCTATTTTTGGGGAGATCTGTTATACCCCTATACTTGGAAATTTTGGTTGCTGAAATCATGGTAATCAGTCAGTTGGGTAATGCACCTGGTGGTGCTTTGAAATATGAACACTGCTAAACCCTACAGGTGTGGAATCAATCTTGGATATCCGGCTGTATTCATCCAGTTTGCTGGGCAACTGTGAGGTTCCAGTCTGCTTCGCTGCACCTTAAGGTGCTAGTCATTTGTGAGTAGTTATTTTGCTATTTTTCCTACACTGTGGTCTTTGTGGTATTAGGCCACTGGGCGTTCTTCTTTTTTAGATCCATCGTTTTCATCAGGATACTGACCCTCCTATGACAGAGAGCTGACCTTTGCTATCGTTTGGAGTTACTAACCATCATATGGACATTATTGGTTGTATGGACTCTTTTTTTAGTAGTCAAAGGATCCAATTCCTTACTTGTTTTTTATTAGTATATATGCTTTGCTAATTTTATGTGTGATTTTATGTTTTTTGTATGACATTTAGATTAAGAGTGTCCCCTGGAGGATTGGTGTGTTACTAAACACCATATCTTTATTATTAATGCAAAATCATGGATCTGCCAGATTGGCGCTCCCTAATCTTAGGTTAAATAATTTGGCTGCTTTAGCTAAAACAGCAATAGATTGGATTGCCAGGACTAATATAGTGTCATCTGGAGACTTATAAACATTTTTAATCTCTCCATTTTCTTTAAAATCTATTTTTCATTGTCCACCAGGGAAGTTACCTTTGAATATTACATGTCTCGTGTCAATTAAGAACACGGTCCTAGCAAGTTTTGCACAATGTTGGGTATTGATTATACTTTCTCTGAATGTTTACCTATTAATCCCTTATTTTCTCTGGGTATCAATCAAAGAGTTTTTAAAGATTGGGTCGGAAAAGGCCTACAAATGGTGAGTCAGTTACTAGATGAAGATTATCAAATTCTTATGGCTGAAACAATTTTTCATAATTATGAGCTACCTAGGTCTAATCTGTTCGCCTATTTTCAAATACGACACAGTGGGGGGTAGTTATCAACGTGTCTATTTTACCTGTCTTCGCCGGCCCAATACGCCCGTCTAAGCTCGCCTCACATAGCCGCCGCGGACCTGCAAAAATTCTCCTAAGTTATCAAAAAAGCTGTCAAAAAGCCATGCACCAAGTACGGGGCGATGAGCAGCGGATTGTGAGAGTTATCACTCATCCGATCTCGCTGCTCTTCGGCTTTTTGACAGCTTTCTTGCTAGCCTGTCACTAAGCACCCACACTAAACTACACTGTTCTACCCCCTATACCGGCGCCCCCGGAGCCCCCCGCAACTCAATAAAGTTAGTAACCCCTAAACCGCCGCTCCTAGACCCAAAAGCAAATCTTATAAATGTATTAACCCCTAAACCGCCGCTCCCGGACACCGCCGCAACCTACATTATACCTAGTAACCCCTATCCTGCCCCCCCTATACCGTCGCCCTCTATAATAAAGTTATTAACCCCTATCCTGCTGATCCCGCACCTCGCCGCAACTAAATAGTTTAACCCCTAAACCGCCGCTCCCTGACGCCGCTGCAACTATAATATATGTATTAACCCCTAAACCGCCGCTCCCAGACCCCGCAGCAGCCTATATTAAATTTATTAACCCCTATCCTGCCCCCCCTATACCGTCGCCACCTATAATACATTTATTAACCCCTATCCTGCCCCCCACTACACTGCCCCCCACTACACTGCCCCCACTGTAATAAAATTATTAACTCCTAAACCTAAGTCTAACACTAACCCTAACACCCCCTAACTTAAATATTAATTAAATAAATCTAAATAATATTTCTATTATGAACTAAATTAATCCTATTTAAAACTAAATACTTACCTATAAAATAAACCCTAATATAGCTACAATATAAATAATAATTATATTGTAGCTATGTTAGGATTTATTTTTATTTTACAGGTAACTTTCAATTTATTTTAACTAGGTACCATAGCTATTAAATAGTTATTAACTATTTAATAGCTTACCTAGCTAAAATAAAGAGAAATTTACCTGTAAAATAAAAACTAACCTAAGTTACAATTACACCTAACACTACACTATCATTAAATAAATTATTCCTATTTAAAACTAAATACTTACCTGTAAAATAAACCCTAAGATAGCTACAATGTAATTAATAATTACATTGTAGCTATCTTAGGATTTATATTTATTTTACAGGCAACTTTGTATTTATTTTAGCTAGTTAGAATAGTTATTAAATAGTTATTAACTATTTAATAACTACCTAGCTAAAAGAAATACAAAATTACCTGTAAAATAAATCCTAACCTAAGTTACAATTAAACCTAACACTACACTATCATTACATTAATTAAATAAATTAACTACAAATAACTACAATTAAATACAATTACATAAACTAACTAAAGTACAAAAATAAAAAAAGCTAAGTTACAAAAAATAAAAAAATAGGTTACAAACATTTAAAAAATATTACAACAATTTTAAGCTAATTACACCTAATCTAAGCCCCCTAATAAAATAACAAAGCCCCCCAAAATAAAAAAATTCGCTACCCTATTCTACATTAAAAAAGTTCAAAGCTCTTTTACCTTACCAGCCCTTAAAAGGGCCTTTTGTGGGGCATGCCCCAAAGAATTCAGCTCTTTTGCCTGTAAAAGAAAAATACAACCGCCCCCAACATTAAAACCCACCACCCACATACCCCTAATTTAACCCAAACCCCCCTTAAAATAACCTAACACTAATCCCCTGAAGATCATCCTACCTTTAGTCGTTTTCAGTCAGCCGAGCCACCGATGGAACTGAAGAGGAGATCCGGAGCGGCAGAAGTGATCCTCCAAGGGGCGCTGAAGAAAACTTCCATCCGATGACGTGATCCTCCAGCCGGCGCTGAAGAAGTCTTCTATCCGGGCGATGTCATCTTCCAAGCAGCGCTGAAGAAGTCTTCTATCCGGGCGATGTCATCTTCCAAGAGGGGTCTTCAATTCTATTGGCTGAATGCGAGCTCAATCTGATTGGCTGATTCAATCAGCCAATCAGATTTTTCCTACCTTAATTCCGATTGGCTGATAGAATCCTATCAGCCAATCGGAATTGAAGGGACGCCATCTTGGATGACGTCCCTTAAAGGAGCCTTCATTCGTCGGTAGTCCGTCGGGAAAGAAGGATGTTCCGTGTTGGCGGGATGAAGATTGAAGATTGAAGACCCCGCTTGGAAGATGACATCACCCGGATAGAAGACTTCTTCAGCGCCGCTTGGAAGATGACATCGCCCGGATAGAAGACTTCTTCAGCGCAGCCTGGAGGATCACTTCATCGGATGGAAGATTTCTTCAGCGCCCCTTGGAGTATCACTTCTGCCGCTCCGGATCTCCTCTTCAGTTCCATCGGTGGCTCGGCTGAGTGAAGACGACTAAAGGTAGGATGATCTTCAGGGGATTAGTGTTAGGTTATTTTAAGGGGGGCTTGGGTTAGATTAGGGGTATGTGGGTGGTGGGTTTTAATGTTGGGGGGGTTGTATTTTTCTTTTACAGGCAAAAGAGCAGTTTTCTTTGGGGCATGCCCCACAAAAGGCCCTTTTAAGGGCTGGTAAGGTAAAAGAGCTTTGAACTTTTTTAATGTAGTATAGGGTAGGGAATTTTTTTATTTTGGGGGGCTTTGTTATTTTATTAGGGGGCTTAGATTAGGTGTAATTAGCTTAAATTTTTTGTAATATTTTTTAAATGTTTGTAACCTATTTTTTTATTTTTTGTAACTTAGCTTTTTTTATTTTTTGTACTTTAGTTAGTTTATGTAATTGTATTTAATTGTAGTTATTTGTATTTAATTAATTTATTTAATTTATTTAATGATAGTGTAGTGTTAGGTTTAATTGTAACTTAGGTTAGGATTTATTTTACAGGTAATTTTGTATTTCTAATAGCTAGGTAGTTATTAAATAGTTAATAACTATTTAATAACTATTCTAACTAGCTAAAATAAATACAAAGTTGCCTGTAAAATAAATATAAATCCTAAGATAGCTACAATGTAATTATTAATTACATTGTAGCTATCTTAGGGTTTATTTTACAGGTAAGTATTTAGTTTTAAATAGGAATAATTTATTTAATGATAGTGTAGTGTTAGGTGTAATTGTAACTTAGGTTAGTTTTTATTTTACAGGTAAATTTCTCTTTATTTTAGCTAGGTAAGCCATTAAATAGTTAATAACTATTTAATAGCTATTGTACCTAGTTAAAATAAATTGAAAGTTACCTGTAAAATAAAAATAAATCCTAACATAGCTACAATATAATTATTATTTATATTGTAGCTATATTAGGGTTTATTTTATAGGTAAGTATTTAGTTTTAAATAGGATTAATTTAGTTCATAATAGAAATATTATTTAGATTTATTTAATTAATATTTAAGTTAGGGGGGTGTTAGGGTTAGTGTTAGACTTAGGTTTAGGGGTTAATAATTTTATTACGGTGGCGGCAGTGTAGTGGGGGGCAGGATAGGGGTTAATAAATGTATTATAGGTGGCGACGGTGTAGGGGGGGCAGATTATGGGTAAATAAATTTAATATAGGTTGCGGCAGGGTCCGGGAGCGGTGGTTTAGGGGTTAATACATTTATTATAGTTGCAGGGGGGTCAGGGAGCGGCGGTTTAGGGGTTAATATGTATAGAGTAGCTTGCGGTGGGCTCTGGGAGCGGCGGTTTAGGGGTTAACATATTTATTATAGTGGCGGTGGGTTTAGGGGGTAATAACTTTATTTAGTTGCAGCGGTGTAGGGGGGGCAGATTAGGGGTGTTTAGACTCGGGGTACATGTTAGGGTGTTAGGTGTAGACATCTCCCATAGGAATCAATGGGATGTCTGTCAGCAGCGAACTTGTACTTTCGCTATGGTCAGACTCCCATTGATTCCTATGGGATCCGCCGCCTCCAGGGCGGCGGATTGAAAACCAGGTACGCTGGGCCGTAAAAGTGCAGAGCGTACCTGCTAGTTTTTTGATAACTAGCAAAAGTAGTCAGATTGTGCCGCATTTGTGTGCGGAACATCTGTAGTGACGTAAGAATCGATCTGTGTCGGACTGAGTCCGGCGGATCGAAGCTTACGTCACAAAATTCTACTTTTGCCAGTCTCTAGACTTTGATAACTAAGGCGAATCAGCCTCGCCACAAATAAGCTGCGGAATTCCAGCGTATGTGAGGTTGACAGCTTGATAACTAGGCCCCTTTGTTTCATCTCAGAATTGGCTCTTTCCTCCAGCAAGTGCATGGTCGGATATTAAGCTCTGCATACAAAAATTTATATCTGGTGATACTTTATATCATTGATGTATGATATAATGCTGACTAAACAAAGTCTATGGTTTTTAGATCATATATGTAACAATTGGTTGCCAATAATTCCTTTGATAGATCATGAAAAAGTTAAACATAGCTTTGAGACTCTGTTCAAATGTAAAGCATATATGAGCTGGAGAGAATCGCACATGAAACTGATTAATAAATATTATTTATCACCATGTAAATTATCTAGGTTTTATGTAACCAAGCCTAGTACATGTCCCTATTTTTCAAAAGGTAATGCGGATTTGATCCATGTTTTTGTCATGTCCTAAAGTTAACCAATTATGATGGAAAATTATTTTATGGTCCAATAAATTATTTAAAATGGTCATAGTATTATCATTAGAGGAGATTCTTTTATTATTTAAGTCACAAGATATATGGGTGATAACATGTCGATAAAGAGTTTAAATACTATTATTTTGAAAGTTAGACATAACATACCTCAAAATTGGAAAGCTAGTCGGGCCCCGGGAATCGCTATGGTCCTTTAAAGTTTTAAGGATCAAATTTTATATGAATCTTATCATCTCCAATCTGTTTTGGAGAAAATAATTAAAAATGTCCTATATAGATGGACACCAGTAATCAAAATATATCCTATCCCACTAAAAAAAACTAATTCTATTCCCATTTTTGTCTTCTATTAGTTTTGCAGAATTAACATTACAAGATGTTTATCCATCTACATTGATTGCGAACGTTGGTGAAATTTATTAAAGAAAGGGTGTAGAGTGGAACGGGTGGGGGATGGGGAGAGAGACCAAGAACAATTTGTTACATCTCTTGTTTTTTTATTTTTTATTTTTTTATCTTACCAGTGTATCAAGGAAGTATATGACTTACATTGTATATGAGTTAGGGTCCAAGTAGGACAGGTTTATACACACTATTTTTTGTATTGCTATAAATATATTGTGTTCCATTTGTTAGGATTTATTTTTAAGACACCCCGCAAGGTGCAATGAAAATGTTAATAGGAGGATTCATATTAGATGATAGGAAAAGCGATGTAAGCTAAGGTAATAGTTTTCTAGGAGAGCAAATTAAGGATGGCTTTGTATTTTTTTATGTGGAGCTGCGTCCCCAAGAAAGTGATATTATGAATTGTAGCTGTAACTCCATATCTTAGGTCTATATTGATGTTTATTTAGGAAAGCCCAAATATGTAATACAGAATAAGGTAACGCATTGTTTTGTTATGTCCAGGAATTAAGATAAGAGAAGGTTTCTTGAAGGGAAGCTAAAGTTTAATCTTTGTGCATAGAAAAAGTGATGCAAGCTAAGATAACGGCTCTGTAATAGAGTGGGCTGTTGTATTTGTATCTTTTTTATGGGGTGCTGCGTATACATGAAAGCTACAATATGACTAGGAGCTGCGTCTCCACAATGTATGCTTACACATGTGTTGATTTTTTTTTTCATAATTTTTGTTTGATTTGTTTTGTCTTTATATGTATTGTTGGTAAAACTGAAAAAAGGATAGAAGTGTTCCACCTACCCTGATATCTACACTAACAGTAGTCAGCAAGCATAGAAGCATCCCACCTACCCTGATATCTTCTCTAACAGTAGTCATCAAGCAAAGAAGTGTTCCACCTACCCTGATATCTACACTAACAGTAGTCAGCAAGCATAGAAGCATCCCACCTACCCTGATATCTTCTCTAACAGTAGTCATCAAGCATAGAATTGGTCCACCTACCCTGAAATCTTCACTAACAGTAGTCAGCAAGCATAGAAGTGTTCCACCTACCCTGATATCTTCACTAACAGTACTCATCAAGCATAGAAGCTTTCCACATGCCCTGATATCTTCACTAACAGTAGTCAGCAAGTATAGAAGTGTTCTACCTACCCTGATATCTTCACTAACAGTAGTCAAAAAGCACAGAAGTGTTCTACCTACCCTGATATCTTCACTAACAGTAGTCAGCAAGCATAGAAGTGTTCCACCTACCCTGATATCTTCACTAACAGTAGACAGCAAGCATAGAAGTGTTCCACCTACCCTGATATCTTCACTAACAGTAGTCAGCAAACATAGAAGTGTTCCACCTACCCTGAAATCTTCTCTAACAGTAGTCAGCAAGCATAGAAGTGTTCCACCTACCCTGATATCTTCTCTAACAGTAGTCAGCAAGCATAGAAGTGTTCTACCTACCCTGATATCTTCACAAACAGTAGTCAGCAAGTATAGAAGTGTTTTACCTACCCTCATATCTTCACTAACAGTAGTCAGCAAGCATAGAAGTGTTCCACCTACCCTGAAATCTTCACTAACAGTAGTCAGCAAGCATAGAAGTGTTCCACCTACCCTGATATCATCACTAACAGTAGTCAGCAAGCATAGAAGTGTTCTACCTACCCTGATATCTTCACTAACAGCAGTCATCAAGCATAGAAGTGTTCCACCTACCCTGATATCTTCACTAACAGTAATCAGCAAGCATAGAAGCATTCCACCTACCCTGATATCTTCACTAACAGTAGTCAGCAAGCATAGAAGCATTCCACCTACCCTGATATCTTTACTAACAGCAGTCATCAAGCATAGAAGCGTTCCACCTACCCTGATATCTTCACTAACAGCAGTCATCAAGCATAGAAGTGTTCCACCTACCCTGATATCTTCACTAACAGTAATCAGCAAGCATAGAAGCGTTCCACCTACCCTGATATCTTCACTAACAGTAGTCAGCAAGCATAGAATTGGTCCACCTACCCTGAAATCTTCACTAACAGCAGTCATCAAGCATAGAAGTGTTCCACCTACCCTGATATCTTTACTAACAGTAGCCATCAATCATAGAAGCGTTCCACCTACCCTGATATCTTCTCTAACAGTAGTCAGCAAGCATAGAAGTTTTCCACCTACCCTGATATCTTCACTAACAGTACTCATCAAGCATAGAAGCGTTCCACCTACCCTGATATCTTCACTAACAGTAGTCAGCAAGTATAGAAGTGTTCTACCTACCCTGATATCTTCACTAACAGTAGTCAGAAAGCATAGAAGTGTTCTACCTACCCTGATATCTTCACTAACAGTAGTCAGCAAGCATAGAAGCGTTCCACCTACCTTGATATCTTCACTGACAGCAGTCAGCAAGAATAGAAGTGTTCCACCTACCCTTATATCTTCACTAACAGTAGTCAGCAAGCATAGAAGTGTTCCACCTACACTGATATCTTCACTAACAGTAGTCAGCAAACATAGAAGTGTTCACCCTACCCTGAAATCTTCTCTAACAGTAGTCAGCAAGCATAGAAGTGTTCCACCTACCCTGATATCTTCACTAACAGTAGTCAGCAAGCATAGAAGTGTTCAACCTACCCTGATATCTTCACTAACAGTAGTTAGCAAGCATATAAGTGTTCCACCTACCCTGAAATCTTCACTAACAGTAGTCAGCAAGCATAGAAGTGCTTCACCTACCCTAATATCTTCGTTAACAGCAGTCATCAAGCATAGAAGCGTTCCACCTACCCTGATATCTTCACTAACAGCAGTCATCAAGGATAGAAGCGTTCCACCTACCCTGATATCTTCTCTAACAGTAGTCATCAAGCATAGAAGTGTTCCACCTACCCTGATATCTACACTAACAGTAGTCAGCAAGCATAGAAGCGTACCACCTACCCTGATATATTCACTAACAGCAGTCATCAAGCATAGAAGTGTTCCACCTACCCTGATATCATAAATAACAGTAGTCAGCAAGCATAGAAGCGTTCAACCTACCCTGATATCTTCACTAACAGTAGTCAGCAAGCATAGAAGCGTTCCATCTACCCTGATATCTTTACTAACAGCAGTCATAAAGCATAAAAGCGTTCAACCTACCCTGATATCTTCACTAACAGCAGTCATCAAGCATAGAAGTGTTCCACCTACCCTGATATCTTCACTAACAGTAGTCAGCAAGCATAGAAGTGCTCCACCTACCCTGATATCTTTACTAACAGTAGTCAGCAAGCATAGAAGCGTTCCACCTACCCTGATATCTTCACTAACAGCAGTCATCAAGCATAGAAGTGTTCCACCTACCCTGATATCTTCACTAACAGTAGTCATCAAGCATAGAAGCGTTCCACCTACCCTGATATCTTCACTAACAGTAGTCAGCAAGCATAGAAGTGTTCCACCTACCCTGATATCTTCACTAACAGTAGTCAGCAAGCATAGAAGCGTTCCACCTACCCTGATATCTTCACTAACAGTAGTCAGCAAGTATAGAAGTGTTCTACCTACCCTGATATCTTCACTAACAGTAGTCAGAAAGCATAGAAGTGTTCTACCTACCCTGATATCTTCACTAACAGTAGTCAGCAAGCATAGAAGTGTTCCACCTACCCTGAAATCTTCTCTAACAGTAGTCAGCAAGCATAGAAGTGTTCCACCTACCCTGATATCTTCTCTAACAGTAGTCAGCAAGCATAGAGGTGTTCTACCTACCCTGATATCTTCATAAACAGTAGTCAGCAAGTATAGAAGTGTTTTACCTACCCTGATATCTTTACTAACAGTAATCAGCAAGCATAGAAGCGTTCCACCTACCCTGATATCTTCACTAACAGTAGTCAGCAAGCATAGAATTGGTCCACCTACCCTGAAATCTTCACTAACAGCAGTCATCAAGCATAGAAGTGTTCCACCTACCCTGATATCTTTACTAACAGTAGTCAGCAAGCATAGAAGCGTTCCACCTACCCTGATATCTTCACTAACAGCAGTCATCAAGCATAGAAGTGTTCCACCTACCCTGATATCTTCACTAACAGTAGTCATCAAGCATAGAAGCGTTCCACCTACCCTGATATCTTCACTAACAGTAGTCAGCAAGCATAGAAGTGTTCCACCTACCCTGATATCTTCACTAACAGTAGTCAGCAAGCATAGAAGCGTTCCACCTACCCTGATATCTTCACTAACAGTAGTCAGCAAGTATAGAAGTGTTCTACCTACCCTGATATCTTCACTAACAGTAGTCAGAAAGCATAGAAGTGTTCTACCTACCCTGATATCTTCACTAACAGTAGTCAGCAAGCATAGAAGTGTTCCACCTACCCTGAAATCTTCTCTAACAGTAGTCAGCAAGCATAGAAGTGTTCCACCTACCCTGATATCTTCTCTAACAGTAGTCAGCAAGCATAGAGGTGTTCTACCTACCCTGATATCTTCATTAACAGTAGTCAGCAAGTATAGAAGTGTTTTACCTACCCTGATATCTTTACTAACAGTAGTCAGCAAGCATAGAAGTGTTCCACCTACCCTGATATCATCACTAACAGTAGTCAGCAAGCATAGAAGTGTTCTACCTACCCTGATGTCTTCACTAACAGCAGTCATCAAGCATAGAAGCGTTCCACCTACCCTGATATCTTTACTAACAGTAGTCATCAAGCATAGAAGCGTTCCATCTACCCTGATATCTTTACTAACAGTAGTCAGCAAGCATAGAAGTTTTCCACCTACCCTGATATCTTCACTAACAGTACTCATCAAGCATAGAAGCGTTCCACCTACCCTGATATCTTCACTAACAGTAGTCAGCAAGAATAGAAGTGTTCTACCTACCCTGATATCTTCACTAACAGTAGTCAGAAAGCATAGAAGTGTTCTACCTACCCTGATATCTTCACTAACAGTAGTCAGCAAGCATAGAAGCCTCCCACCTACCTTGATATCTTCACTAACAGCAGTCAGCAAGAATAGAAGTGTTCCACCTACCCTTATATCTTCACTAACAGTAGTCAGCAAGCATAGAAGTGTTCCACCTACCCTGATATCTTCACTAACAGTAGTCAGCAAACATAGAAGTGTTCACCCTACCCTGAAATCTTCTCTAACAGTAGTCAGCAAGCATAGAAGTGTTCCACCTACCCTGATATCTTCACTAACAGTAGTCAGCAAGCATAGAAGTGTTCAACCTACCCTGATATCTTCACTAACAGTAGTTAGCAAGCATAGAAGTGTTCCACCTACCCTGAAATCTTCACTAACAGTAGTCAGCAAGCATAGACGTGCTTCACATACCCTAATATCTTTGCTAACAGCAGTCATCAAGCATAGAAGCGTTCCACCTACCCTAATATCTTCACTAACAGCAGTCATCAAGGATAGAAGCGTTCCACCTACCCTGATATCTTCTCTAACAGTAGTCATCAAGCATAGAAGTGTTCCACCTACCCTGATATCTACACTAACAGTAGTCAGCAAGCATAGAAGCGTACCACTTACCCTGATATATTCACTAACAGCAGTCATCAAGCATAGAAGTGTTCCACCTACCCTGATATCATAAATAACAGTAGTCAGCAAGCATAGAAGCGTTCAACCTACCCTGATATCTTCACTAACAGTAGTCAGCAAGCATAGAAGCGTTCCACCTACCCTGATATTTTTACTAACAGCAGTCATCAAGCATAAAAGCGTTCAACCTACCCTGATATATTCACTAACAGCAGTCATCAAGCATAGAAGTGTTCCACCTACCCTGATATCTTCACTAACAGTAGTCAGCAAGCATCGAAGTGCTCCACCTACCCTGATATCTTTACTAACAGTAGTCAGCAAGCATAGAAGCGTTCCACCTACCCTGATATCTTCACTAACAGCAGTCATCAAGCATAAAAGTGTTCCACCTACCCTGATATCTTCACTAACAGTAGTCATCAAGCATAGAAGCGTTCCACCTACCCTGATATCTTCACTAACAGTATTTAGCAAGCATAGAAGTGTTCCACCTACCCTGATATCTTCACTAACAGTAGTCAGCAAGCATAGAAGCGTTCCACCTACCCTGATATCTTCACTAACAGTAGTCAGCAAGTATAGAAGTGTTCTACCTACCCTGATATCTTCACTAACAGTAGTCAGAAAGCATAGAAGTGTTCTACCTACCCTGATATCATCACTAACAGTAGTCAGCAAGCATAGAAGCATTCCACCTACCCTGATATCTTCACTAACAGTAGTCAGCAAGCATAGAAGTGTTCCACCTACCCTGAAATCTTCTCTAACAGTAGTCAGCAAGCATAGAAGTGTTCCACCTACCCTGATATCTTCTCTAACAGTAGTCAGCAAGCATAGAAGTGTTCTACCTATCCTGATATCTTCATTAACAGTAGTCAGCAAGTATAGAAGTGTTTTACCTACCCTGAAATCTTCTCTAACAGTAGTCAGCAAGCATAGAAGTGTTCCACCTACCCTGATATCTTCTCTAACAGTAGTCAGCAAGCATAGAAGTGTTCTACCTACCCTGATATCTTCATTAACAGTAGTCAGCAAGTATAGAAGTGTTTTACATACCCTGATATCTTCACTAACAGTAGTCAGCAAGCATAGAAGTGTTCCACCTACCCTGATATCATCACTAACAGTAGTCAGCAAGCATAGAAGTGTTCTACCTACCCTGATGTCTTCACTAACAGCAGTCATCAAGCATAGAAGTGTTCCACCTACCCTGATATCTTCACTAACAGTAATCAGCAAGCATAGAAGCATTCCACTTACCCTGATATCTTCACTAACAGCAGTCAGCAAGCATAGAAGCTTTCCACCTACCCTGATATCTTCACTAACAGCAGTCAGCAAGCATAGAAGCTTTCCACCTACCCTGATATCTTTACTAACAGCAGTCATCAAGCATAGAAGCGTTCCACCTACCCTGATATCTTTACTAACAGTAATCAGCAAGCATAGAAGCGTTCCACCTACCCTGATATCTTCACTAACAGTAGTCAGCAAGCATAGAAGCGTTCCACCTACCCTGAAATCTTCACTAACAGCAGTCATCAAGCATAGAAGTGTTCCACCTACACTGATATCTTTACTAACAGTAGTCATTAAGCATAGAAGCGTTCCACCTACCCTGATATCTTCACTAACAGTAGTCAGCAAGCATAGAAGTGTTCCACCTACCCTGATATCTTCACTAACAGTAGTCATCAAGCATAGAAACGTTCCACCTACCCTGATATCTTTACTAACAGTAGTCAGCAAGTATAGAAGTGTTCTACCTACCCTGATATCTTCACTAACAGTAGTCAGAAAGCATAGAAGTGTTCTACCTACCCTGATATCTTCACTAACAGTAGTCAGCAAGCATAGAAGCGTTCTACCTACCCTGATATCTTCACTAACAGTAGTCAGCAAGCATAGAAGTGTTCCACCTACCCTGATATCTTCACTAACAGTAGTCAGCAATCATAGAAGTGTTCCACCTACCCTGATATCTTCACTAACAGTATTCAGCAAACATAGAAGTGTTCCACCTACCCTGAAATCTTCTCTAACAGTAGTCAGCAAGCATAGAAGTGTTCCACCTACCCTGATATCTTCTCTAACCGTAGTCAGCAAGCATATAAGTGTTCTACCTACCCTGATATCTTCACTAACAGTAGTCAGCAAGTATAGAAGTGTTTTACCTACCCTCCTATCTTCACTAACAGTAGTCAGCAAGCATAGAAGTGTTCCACCTACCTTAAAATCTTCACTAACAGTAGTCAGTAAGCATAGAAGTGTTCAACCTACCCTGATATCTTCACTAACAGTGGTCAACAAGCATAGAAGTGTTCCACCTACCCTGATATCTTCACTAACAGTAGTCAGCAAGCATAGAAGTGCTTCACCTACCCTAATATCTTCACTAACAGTAGTCAGCAAGCATAAAACTTCTTCACCTACCCTAATATCTTCACTAACAGTAGTCAGCAAGCATAGAAGTGTTCAACCTACCCTAATATCTTCACTAACAGTAGTCAGCAAGCATAGAAGTGTTCCACCTACCCTTATATCTTCACTAACAGTAGTCAGCAAGCATAGAAGCATTCCACCTACCCTGATATCTTTACTAACAGTAGTCAGCAAGCGTAGAAGTTTTTTACCTACCCTCATATCTTCACTAACAGTAGTCAGCAAGCATAGAAGTGTTCTACCTCCCTTGATATCTTCACTTACAGTAGTCAGCAAGCATAGAAGTGTTCCACCTACCCTGATATCTTCGCTAACAGTAGTCAGCAAGCATAGAAGTACTTCACCTACCCTGATATCTTCACTAACAGTAGTCAGCAAGCATAGAAGTTTTCCACCTACCCTGATATCTTCACTAACAGTAGTCAACAAGTATAGAAGTGTTCTACCTACCCTGATATCTTTACTAACAGTAGTCAGAAAGCATAGAAGTGTTCTACCTACCCTGATATCTTCACTAACAGTAGTCAGCAAGCATAGAAGTTTTCCACCTACCCTGATATCTTCACTAACAGTAGTCAGCAAGCATAGAAGTGTTCCACCTACCCTGATATCTTCACTAACAGTAGTCAGCAAGCATAGAAGTGTTCCACCTACCCTGATATCTTCACTAACAGTAGTCAGCAAGCATATAAGTGTTCCACCTACCCTGATATCATCTCTAACAGTAGTCAGCAAGCATAGAAGTGTTCCACCTACCCTGATATCATCACTAACAGTAGTCAGCAAGCATAGAAGTGTTCCACCTACCCTGATATCATCACTAACAGTAGTCAGCAAGCATAGAAGTGTTCCACCTACCCTGATATCTTCACTAACAGTAGTCAGCAAGCATATAAGTGTTCCACCTACCCTGATATCATCTCTAACAGCAGTCATCAAGCATAGAAGCGTTCCACCTACCCTGATATCTTCACTAACAGCAGTCATCGAGGATAGAAGCGTTCCATCTACCCTGATATCTTCTCTAACAGTAGTCATCAAGCATAGAAGTGTTCCACCTACCCTGATATCTACACTAAGAGTAGTCAGCATGCATAGAAGCGTACCACCTACCCTGATATCTTCACTAACAGCAGTCATCAAGCATAGAAGCGTTCCACCTTCCCTGATATCCTCACTAACAGAAGTCAGCAAGTATAGAAGTGTTCTACCTACCCTGATATCTTCACTAACAGTAGTCAGAAAGCATAGAAGCGTTCCACCTACCCTGATATCTTCACTAACAGTAGTCAGCAAGCATAGAAGTGTTCCACCTACCCTGATATCTTCACTAACATTAGTCAACAAGCATAGAAGTGTTCCACCTACACTGATATCTTCACTAACAGTAGTCAGCAAGCATAGAAGTGTTCCACCTACCCTGATATCTTCTCTAACAGTAGTCAGCAAGCATAGAAGTGTTCCACCTTCCCTGATATCTTCTCTAACAGTAGTCAGCAAGCATATAAGTGTTCTATCTACCCTGATATCTTCACTAACAGTAGTCAGCAAGTATAGAAGTGTTTTACCTACCCTCATATCTTCACTAACAGTAGTCAGCAAGCATAGAAGTGTTCTACCTACCCTGATATCTTCACTAACAGTAGTCAGCAAGCATAGAAGTGTTCCACCTACCCTGATATCTTCACTAACAGTAGTCAGCAAGCATAGAAGTGTTCAACCTACCCTGATATCTTCACTAACAGTAGTCAACAAGCATAGAAGTGTTCCACCTACCCTGGTATCTTCACTAACAGTAGTCAGCAAGCATAGAAGTGCTTCACCTACCCTAATATCTTCACTAACAGTAGTCAGCAGGCATAGAAGTTCTTCACCTACCCTGATATCTTCACTAACAGTAGTCAGCAAGCATAAATGTGTTCCACCTACCCTGATATCTTCACTAACAGTAGTCAGCAAGCATAGAAGTGCTTAACCTACCCTAATATCTTCGCTAACAGCAGTCATCAAGCATAGAAGCGTTCCACCTACCCTGATATCTTCACTAACAGCAGTCATCAAGGATAGAAGCGTTCCACCTACCCTGATATCTTCTCTAACAGTTATCAGCATGCATAGAAGCGTTCCACCTACCCTGATATCTTCACTAACAGTAGTCATCAACATAGAAATGTTCCACCTACCCTGATATCTTCACTAACAGCAGTCAGCAAGCATAGAAGCGTTCCACATACCCTGATATCTTTACTAACAGTATTCAGCAAGCATAGAAGCATTCCACATACCCTGATATCTTCACTAACAGTAGTCAGCAAGCATAGAAGCATTCCACCTACCCTGATATCTTTACTAACAGTAGTCAGCAAGCGTAGAAGTTTTTTACCTACCCTCATATCTTCACTAACAGTAGTCAGCAAGCATAGAAGTGTTCTACCTCCCTTGATATCTTCACTTACAGTAGTCAGCAAGCATAGAAGTGTTCCACCTACCCTGATATCTTCGCTAACAGTAGTCAGCAAGCATAGAAGTACTTCACCTACCCTGATATCTTCACTAACAGTAGTCAGAAAGCATAGAAGCGTTCCACCTACCCTGATATCTTCACTAACAGTAGTCAGCAAGCATAGAAGTGTTCCACCTACCCTGATATCTTCACTAACATTAGTCAACAAGCATAGAAGTGTTCCACCTACACTGATATCTTCACTAACAGTAGTCAGCAAACACAGAAGTGTTCCACCTACCCTGAAATCTTCTCTAACAGTAGTCAGCAAGCATAGAAGTGTTCCACCTTCCCTGATATCTTCTCTAACAGTAGTCAGCAAGCATATAAGTGTTCTATCTACCCTGATATCTTCACTAACAGTAGTCAGCAAGTATAGAAGTGTTTTACCTACCCTCATATCTTCACTAACAGTAGTCAGCAAGCATAGAAGTGTTCTACCTACCCTGATATCTTCACTAACAGTAGTCAGCAAGCATAGAAGTGTTCCACCTACCCTCATATCTTCACTAACAGTAGTCAGCAAGCATAGAAGTGTTCAACCTACCCTGATATCTTCACTAACAGTAGTCAACAAGCATAGAAGTGTTCCACCTACCCTGGTATCTTCACTAACAGTAGTCAGCAAGCATAGAAGTGCTTCACCTACCCTAATATCTTCACTAACAGTAGTCAGCAGGCATAGAAGTTCTTCACCTACCCTGATATCTTCACTAACAGTAGTCAGCAAGCATAGAAGTGTTCCACCTACCCTGGTATCTTCACTAACAGTAGTCAGCAAGCATAGAAGTGCTTAACCTACCCTAATATCTTCGCTAACAGCAGTCATCAAGCATAGAAGCGTTCCACCTACCCTGATATCTTCACTAACAGCAGTCATCAAGGATAGAAGCGTTCCACCTACCCTGATATCTTCTCTAACAGTTATCAGCATGCATAGAAGCGTTCCACCTACCCTGATATCTTCACTAACAGTAGTCATCAACATAGAAATGTTCCACCTACCCTGATATCTTCACTAACAGCAGTCAGCAAGCATAGAAGCGTTCCACATACCCTGATATCTTTACTAACAGTATTCAGCAAGCATAGAAGCATTCCACATACCCTGATATCTTCACTAACAGTAGTCAGCAAGCATAGAAGCATTCCACCTACCCTGATATCTTTACTAACAGTAGTCAGCAAGCGTAGAAGTTTTTTACCTACCCTCATATCTTCACTAACAGTAGTCAGCAAGCATAGAAGTGTTCTACCTCCCTTGATATCTTCACTTACAGTAGTCAGCAAGCATAGAAGTGTTCCACCTACCCTGATATCTTCGCTAACAGTAGTCAGCAAGCATAGAAGTACTTCACCTACCCTGATATCTTCACTAACAGTAGTCAGCAAGCATAGAAGTTTTCCACCTACCCTGATATCTTCACTAACAGTAGTCAACAAGTATAGAAGTGTTCTACCTACCCTGATATCTTTACTAACAGTAGTCAGAAAGCATAGAAGTGTTCTACCTACCCTGATATCTTCACTAACAGTAGTCAGCAAGCATAGAAGTTTTCCACCTACCCTGATATCTTCACTAACAGTAGTCAGCAAGCATAGAAGTGTTCCACCTACCCTGATATCATCACTAACAGTAGTCAGCAAGCATAGAAGTGTTCCACCTACCCTGATATCTTCACTAACAGTAGTCAGCAAGCATATAAGTGTTCCACCTACCCTGATATCATCTCTAACAGTAGTCAGCAAGCATAGAAGTGTTCCACCTACCCTGATATCATCACTAACAGTAGTCAGCAAGCATAGAAGTGTTCCACCTACCCTGATATCATCACTAACAGTAGTCAGCAAGCATAGAAGTGTTCCACCTACCCTGATATCTTCACTAACAGTAGTCAGCAAGCATATAAGTGTTCCACCTACCCTGATATCATCTCTAACAGCAGTCATCAAGCATAGAAGCGTTCCACCTACCCTGATATCTTCACTAACAGCAGTCATCGAGGATAGAAGCGTTCCATCTACCCTGATATCTTCTCTAACAGTAGTCATCAAGCATAGAAGTGTTCCACCTACCCTGATATCTACACTAAGAGTAGTCAGCATGCATAGAAGCGTACCACCTACCCTGATATCTTCACTAACAGCAGTCATCAAGCATAGAAGCGTTCCACCTTCCCTGATATCCTCACTAACAGAAGTCAGCAAGTATAGAAGTGTTCTACCTACCCTGATATCTTCACTAACAGTAGTCAGAAAGCATAGAAGCGTTCCACCTACCCTGATATCTTCACTAACAGTAGTCAGCAAGCATAGAAGTGTTCCACCTACCCTGATATCTTCACTAACATTAGTCAACAAGCATAGAAGTGTTCCACCTACACTGATATCTTCACTAACAGTAGTCAGCAAACACAGAAGTGTTCCACCTACCCTGAAATCTTCTCTAACAGTAGTCAGCAAGCATAGAAGTGTTCCACCTTCCCTGATATCTTCTCTAACAGTAGTCAGCAAGCATATAAGTGTTCTATCTACCCTGATATCTTCACTAACAGTAGTCAGAAAGCATAGAAGTGTTCTACCTACCCTGATATCTTCACTAACAGTAGTCAGCAAGCATAGAAGTGTTCCACCTACCCTCATATCTTCACTAACAGTAGTCAGCAAGCATAGAAGTGTTCAACCTACCCTGATATCTTCACTAACAGTAGTCAACAAGCATAGAAGTGTTCCACCTACCCTGGTATCTTCACTAACAGTAGTCAGCAAGCATAGAAGTGCTTCACCTACCCTAATATCTTCACTAACAGTAGTCAGCAGGCATAGAAGTTCTTCACCTACCCTGATATCTTCACTAACATTAGTCAACAAGCATAGAAGTGTTCCACCTACACTGATATCTTCACTAACAGTAGTCAGCAAACACAGAAGTGTTCCACCTACCCTGAAATCTTCTCTAACAGTAGTCAGCAAGCATAGAAGTGTTCCACCTTCCCTGATATCTTCTCTAACAGTAGTCAGCAAGCATATAAGTGTTCTATCTACCCTGATATCTTCACTAACAGTAGTCAGCAAGTATAGAAGTGTTTTACCTACCCTCATATCTTCACTAACAGTAGTCAGCAAGCATAGAAGTGTTCTACCTACCCTGATATCTTCACTAACAGTAGTCATCAAGCATAGAAGTGTTCCACCTACCCTGATATCTACACTAAGAGTAGTCAGCATGCATAGAAGCGTACCACCTACCCTGATATCTTCACTAACAGCAGTCATCAAGCATAGAAGCGTTCCACCTTCCCTGATATCCTCACTAACAGAAGTCAGCAAGTATAGAAGTGTTCTACCTACCCTGATATCTTCACTAACAGTAGTCAGAAAGCATAGAAGCGTTCCACCTACCCTGATATCTTCACTAACAGTAGTCAGCAAGCATAGAAGTGTTCCACCTACCCTGATATCTTCACTAACATTAGTCAACAAGCATAGAAGTGTTCCACCTACACTGATATCTTCACTAACAGTAGTCAGCAAACACAGAAGTGTTCCACCTACCCTGAAATCTTCTCTAACAGTAGTCAGCAAGCATAGAAGTGTTCCACCTTCCCTGATATCTTCTCTAACAGTAGTCAGCAAGCATATAAGTGTTCTATCTACCCTGATATCTTCACTAACAGTAGTCAGCAAGTATAGAAGTGTTTTACCTACCCTCATATCTTCACTAACAGTAGTCAGCAAGCATAGAAGTGTTCTACCTACCCTGATATCTTCACTAACAGTAGTCAGCAAGCATAGAAGTGTTCCACCTACCCTCATATCTTCACTAACAGTAGTCAGCAAGCATAGAAGTGTTCAACCTACCCTGATATCTTCACTAACAGTAGTCAACAAGCATAGAAGTGTTCCACCTACCCTGATATCTTCACTAACAGTAGTCAGCAAGCATAGAAGTGCTTCACCTACCCTAATATCTTCACTAACAGTAGTCAGCAGGCATAGAAGTTCTTCACCTACCCTGATATCTTCACTAACAGTAGTCAGCAAGCATAAATGTGTTCCACCTACCCTGATATCTTCACTAACAGTAGTCAGCAAGCATAGAAGTGCTTAACCTACCCTAATATCTTCGCTAACAGCAGTCATCAAGCATAGAAGCGTTCCACCTACCCTGATATCTTCACTAACAGCAGTCATCAAGGATAGAAGCGTTCCACCTACCCTGATATCTTCTCTAACAGTTATCAGCATGCATAGAAGCGTTCCACCTACCCTGATATCTTCACTAACAGTAGTCATCAACATAGAAATGTTCCACCTACCCTGATATCTTCACTAACAGCAGTCAGCAAGCATAGAAGCGTTCCACATACCCTGATATCTTTACTAACAGTATTCAGCAAGCATAGAAGCATTCCACATACCCTGATATCTTCACTAACAGTAGTCAGCAAGCATAGAAGCATTCCACCTACCCTGATATCTTTACTAACAGTAGTCAGCAAGCGTAGAAGTTTTTTACCTACCCTCATATCTTCACTAACAGTAGTCAGCAAGCATAGAAGTGTTCTACCTCCCTTGATATCTTCACTTACAGTAGTCAGCAAGCATAGAAGTGTTCCACCTACCCTGATATCTTCGCTAACAGTAGTCAGCAAGCATAGAAGTACTTCACCTACCCTGATATCTTCACTAACAGTAGTCAGAAAGCATAGAAGCGTTCCACCTACCCTGATATCTTCACTAACAGTAGTCAGCAAGCATAGAAGTGTTCCACCTACCCTGATATCTTCACTAACATTAGTCAACAAGCATAGAAGTGTTCCACCTACACTGATATCTTCACTAACAGTAGTCAGCAAACACAGAAGTGTTCCACCTACCCTGAAATCTTCTCTAACAGTAGTCAGCAAGCATAGAAGTGTTCCACCTTCCCTGATATCTTCTCTAACAGTAGTCAGCAAGCATATAAGTGTTCTATCTACCCTGATATCTTCACTAACAGTAGTCAGCAAGTATAGAAGTGTTTTACCTACCCTCATATCTTCACTAACAGTAGTCAGCAAGCATAGAAGTGTTCTACCTACCCTGATATCTTCACTAACAGTAGTCAGCAAGCATAGAAGTGTTCCACCTACCCTGATATCTTCACTAACAGTAGTCAGCAAGCATAGAAGTGTTCAACCTACCCTGATATCTTCACTAACAGTAGTCAACAAGCATAGAAGTGTTCCACCTACCCTGGTATCTTCACTAACAGTAGTCAGCAAGCATAGAAGTGCTTCACCTACCCTAATATCTTCACTAACAGTAGTCAGCAGGCATAGAAGTTCTTCACCTACCCTGATATCTTCACTAACAGTAGTCAGCAAGCATAAATGTGTTCCACCTACCCTGATATCTTCACTAACAGTAGTCAGCAAGCATAGAAGTGCTTAACCTACCCTAATATCTTCGCTAACAGCAGTCATCAAGCATAGAAGCGTTCCACCTACCCTGATATCTTCACTAACAGCAGTCATCAAGGATAGAAGCGTTCCACCTACCCTGATATCTTCTCTAACAGTTATCAGCATGCATAGAAGCGTTCCACCTACCCTGATATCTTCACTAACAGTAGTCATCAACATAGAAATGTTCCACCTACCCTGATATCTTCACTAACAGCAGTCAGCAAGCATAGAAGCGTTCCACATACCCTGATATCTTTACTAACAGTATTCAGCAAGCATAGAAGCATTCCACATACCCTGATATCTTCACTAACAGTAGTCAGCAAGCATAGAAGCATTCCACCTACCCTGATATCTTTACTAACAGTAGTCAGCAAGCGTAGAAGTTTTTTACCTACCCTCATATCTTCACTAACAGTAGTCAGCAAGCATAGAAGTGTTCTACCTCCCTTGATATCTTCACTTACAGTAGTCAGCAAGCATAGAAGTGTTCCACCTACCCTGATATCTTCGCTAACAGTAGTCAGCAAGCATAGAAGTACTTCACCTACCCTGATATCTTCACTAACAGTAGTCAGCAAGCATAGAAGTTTTCCACCTACCCTGATATCTTCACTAACAGTAGTCAACAAGTATAGAAGTGTTCTACCTACCCTGATATCTTCACTAACAGTAGTCAGAAAGCATAGAAGTGTTCTACCTACCCTGATATCTTCACTAACAGTAGTCAGCAAGCATAGAAGTTTTCCACCTACCCTGATATCTTCACTAACAGTAGTCAGCAAGCATAGAAGTGTTCCACCTACCCTGATATCATCACTAACAGTAGTCAGCAAGCATAGAAGTGTTCCACCTACCCTGATATCTTCACTAACAGTAGTCAGCAAGCATATAAGTGTTCCACCTACCCTGATATCATCTCTAACAGTAGTCAGCAAGCATAGAAGTGTTCCACCTACCCTGATATCATCACTAACAGTAGTCAGCAAGCATAGAAGTGTTCCACCTACCCTGATATCATCACTAACAGTAGTCAGCAAGCATAGAAGTGTTCCACCTACCCTGATATCTTCACTAACAGTAGTCAGCAAGCATATAAGTGTTCCACCTACCCTGATATCATCTCTAACAGCAGTCATCAAGCATAGAAGCGTTCCACCTACCCTGATATCTTCACTAACAGCAGTCATCGAGGATAGAAGCGTTCCATCTACCCTGATATCTTCTCTAACAGTAGTCATCAAGCATAGAAGTGTTCCACCTACCCTGATATCTACACTAAGAGTAGTCAGCATGCATAGAAGCGTACCACCTACCCTGATATCTTCACTAACAGCAGTCATCAAGCATAGAAGCGTTCCACCTTCCCTGATATCCTCACTAACAGAAGTCAGCAAGTATAGAAGTGTTCTACCTACCCTGATATCTTCACTAACAGTAGTCAGAAAGCATAGAAGCGTTCCACCTACCCTGATATCTTCACTAACAGTAGTCAGCAAGCATAGAAGTGTTCCACCTACCCTGATATCTTCACTAACATTAGTCAACAAGCATAGAAGTGTTCCACCTACACTGATATCTTCACTAACAGTAGTCAGCAAACACAGAAGTGTTCCACCTACCCTGAAATCTTCTCTAACAGTAGTCAGCAAGCATAGAAGTGTTCCACCTTCCCTGATATCTTCTCTAACAGTAGTCAGCAAGCATATAAGTGTTCTATCTACCCTGATATCTTCACTAACAGTAGTCAGCAAGTATAGAAGTGTTTTACCTACCCTCATATCTTCACTAACAGTAGTCAGCAAGCATAGAAGTGTTCTACCTACCCTGATATCTTCACTAACAGTAGTCAGCAAGCATAGAAGTGTTCCACCTACCCTCATATCTTCACTAACAGTAGTCAGCAAGCATAGAAGTGTTCAACCTACCCTGATATCTTCACTAACAGTAGTCAACAAGCATAGAAGTGTTCCACCTACCCTGGTATCTTCACTAACAGTAGTCAGCAAGCATAGAAGTGCTTCACCTACCCTAATATCTTCACTAACAGTAGTCAGCAGGCATAGAAGTTCTTCACCTACCCTGATATCTTCACTAACATTAGTCAACAAGCATAGAAGTGTTCCACCTACACTGATATCTTCACTAACAGTAGTCAGCAAACACAGAAGTGTTCCACCTACCCTGAAATCTTCTCTAACAGTAGTCAGCAAGCATAGAAGTGTTCCACCTTCCCTGATATCTTCTCTAACAGTAGTCAGCAAGCATATAAGTGTTCTATCTACCCTGATATCTTCACTAACAGTAGTCAGCAAGTATAGAAGTGTTTTACCTACCCTCATATCTTCACTAACAGTAGTCAGCAAGCATAGAAGTGTTCTACCTACCCTGATATCTTCACTAACAGTAGTCATCAAGCATAGAAGTGTTCCACCTACCCTGATATCTACACTAAGAGTAGTCAGCATGCATAGAAGCGTACCACCTACCCTGATATCTTCACTAACAGCAGTCATCAAGCATAGAAGCGTTCCACCTTCCCTGATATCCTCACTAACAGAAGTCAGCAAGTATAGAAGTGTTCTACCTACCCTGATATCTTCACTAACAGTAGTCAGAAAGCATAGAAGCGTTCCACCTACCCTGATATCTTCACTAACAGTAGTCAGCAAGCATAGAAGTGTTCCACCTACCCTGATATCTTCACTAACATTAGTCAACAAGCATAGAAGTGTTCCACCTACACTGATATCTTCACTAACAGTAGTCAGCAAACACAGAAGTGTTCCACCTACCCTGAAATCTTCTCTAACAGTAGTCAGCAAGCATAGAAGTGTTCCACCTTCCCTGATATCTTCTCTAACAGTAGTCAGCAAGCATATAAGTGTTCTACCTACCCTGATATCTTCACTAACAGTAGTCAGCAAGTATAGAAGTGTTTTACCTACCCTCATATCTTCACTAACAGTAGTCAGCAAGCATAGAAGTGTTCTACCTACCCTGATATCTTCACTAACAGTAGTCAGCAAGCATAGAAGTGTTCCACCTACCCTCATATCTTCACTAACAGTAGTCAGCAAGCATAGAAGTGTTCAACCTACCCTGATATCTTCACTAACAGTAGTCAACAAGCATAGAAGTGTTCCACCTACCCTGGTATCTTCACTAACAGTAGTCAGCAAGCATAGAAGTGCTTCACCTACCCTAATATCTTCACTAACAGTAGTCAGCAGGCATAGAAGTTCTTCACCTACCCTGATATCTTCACTAACAGTAGTCAGCAAGCATAAATGTGTTCCACCTACCCTGATATCTTCACTAACAGTAGTCAGCAAGCATAGAAGTGCTTAACCTACCCTAATATCTTCGCTAACAGCAGTCATCAAGCATAGAAGCGTTCCACCTACCCTGATATCTTCACTAACAGCAGTCATCATGGATAGAAGCGTTCCACCTACCCTGATATCTTCTCTAACAGTTATCAGCATGCATAGAAGCGTTCCACCTACCCTGATATCTTCATTAACAGTAGTCATCAACATAGAAATGTTCCACCTACCCTGATATCTTCACTAACAGCAGTCAGCAAGCATAGAAGCGTTCCACATACCCTGATATCTGTACTAACAGTATTCAGCAAGCATAGAAGCATTCCACATACCCTGATATCTTCACTAACAGTAGTCAGCAAGCATAGAAGCATTCCACCTACCCTGATATCTTTACTAACAGTAGTCAGCAAGCGTAGAAGTTTTTTACCTACCCTCATATCTTCACTAACAGTAGTCAGCAAGCATAGAAGTGTTCTACCTCCCTTGATATCTTCACTTACAGTAGTCAGCAAGCATAGAAGTGTTCCACCTACCCTGATATCTTCGCTAACAGTAGTCAGCAAGCATAGAAGTACTTCACCTACCCTGATATCTTCACTAACAGTAGTCAGCAAGCATAGAAGTTTTCCACCTACCCTGATATCTTCACTAACAGTAGTCAACAAGTATAGAAGTGTTCTACCTACCCTGATATCTTTACTAACAGTAGTCAGAAAGCATAGAAGTGTTCTACCTACCCTGATATCTTCACTAACAGTAGTCAGCAAGCATAGAAGTTTTCCACCTACCCTGATATCTTCACTAACAGTAGTCAGCAAGCATAGAAGTGTTCCACCTACCCTGATATCTTCACTAACAGTAGTCAGCAAGCATATAAGTGTTCCACCTACCCTGATATCATCTCTAACAGTAGTCAGCAAGCATAGAAGTGTTCCACCTACCCTGATATCTTCACTAACAGTAGTCAGCAAGCATAGAAGTCTTCCACCTACCCTGATATCTTCGCTAACAGTAGTCAGCAAGCATAGAAGTGCTTCACCTACCCTGATATCTTCACTAACAGTAGTCAGCAACCATAGAAGTGCTTCACCTACCCTGATATCTTCACTAACAGCAGTCAGCAAGCATAGAAGCGTTCCACCTACCCTGATATCATCAATAACAGTAGTCAGCAAGCATAGAAGTGTTCCACCTACCCTGATATCTTCACTAACAGTAGTCAGCAAGCATATAAGTGTTCCACCTACCCTGATATCATCTCTAACAGTAGTCAGCAAGCATAGAATCATTTCACCTACCCTGATATCTTCACTAACAGTAGTCAGCAAGCATAAAAGCGTTCCATCTACCCTGATATCTTCACTAACAGTAGTCAGCAAGCATAGAATTGCTTCACCTACCCTGATATCTTCACTAACAGTAGTCAGCCAGCATTGAAGTGTTCTACCTTCCCTGATATCTTCACTAACAGTAGTCAGCAAGCATAGAAGTGCTTCACCTACCCTGATATCTTCACTAACAGTAGTCAGGAAGCATAAAAGCATTCCACACCTACCCTGATATCTTCACTAACAGTAGTCAGCAAGCACAAAAGCGTTCCACCTACCCTGATATCTTCACTAACAGTAGTCAGCAAGCATAGAAGTGTTCCACTTACCCTAATATCTTCACTAACAGTAGTCAGCAAGCATAGAAGCGTTCCACCTACATTAATATCTTTACTAACAGAAATCAGCAAGCATAGAAACGTTCAACCTACCCTGATATCTTCACTAACAGCAGTCAGCAAGCATAGAAGTGTTCCACCTACATTAATATCTTTACTAACAGAAGTCAGCAAGCATAGAAACATTCAACCTACCCTGATATCTTCACTAACAGTAGTCAACAAGCATAGAAGCATTCCACATATATTAACCCTTTAAGGACACAGCTTTCAGTTTGCTCAATTGTTTTATGACGGAAAAATTCTATCATATGTCCTTAAGAGGTTAATATCTTTACTAACAGTAGTCAGCAAGCATAGAAGCATTACACCTACCCTGATATCTTCACTAACAGTAGTCAGCAAGCATAGAAGTGTTCCACCTACCCTGATATCTTCACTAACAGTAGTCAGCAAGCATAGAAGTGTTCCACCTACCCTGATATCTTCGCTAACAGTAGTCAGCAAGCATAGAAGTGTTCAATCTACCATCATATCTTTACTAACAGTAGACAGCAAACATAGAAGCGTTCTACCTATTCTCATATCTTCATAAATAATTAAATGCCCTATCCTCCTGTCTTGCTGTATTATAACTTAACAGTCATAGAACTGACAGAGCCATAACCATAACTTATATAACTTATAACTTGTAATAAATAAATACAAGACACAGAGTGTGGGAAAAGACCCATGGGTCACGTTTATTGTGAAACAAGAGAACCAGCTGAAAGCAAAAAGGCAAACCTACACCAGGTGGCGGCAATCTAGATAGGAGAGTAAGCACCCCCTGCTAGGAAGATGGGCCGTGCCCCTGAATGTTGACACAAGCGGAGCTTAGCTGCATACAGAAGGGCTTAGGGAGTTCTCGGCAATTTTAAAAATGGGGGAGGGACACCAGGCATCGCCTGTGGACACTACCCTCCCCCTTGGGCAGCCGTCACTCATACTCTGATGGCAAACCAGGGTGCGGGGCAACCGCCACAAGAGAAAGCCAAACAGGCACAGCTCTTGCCGCCACCCTCATAGATGTAACAAAATAGCATGCCTCAAATTGCATAGAAACAGGTCAATGCCCTTCTTAATGAGGTGCACCCCATCCCTCCTGTAGAGGCTCCTCTCAGCTATTGTGATGTTCCCATGTTCCACAATAAAACCTGTTCAGCTTCTTACAGACCTGAAAGGTCGCCCTGTTGGCCTGCATATGGCACCACTCTATTCTAGGGATGATGTTGAAACATCCTATCCTAGCATTGGGAACCCAAGTATGGAAAGTGCCCAGGTATGATAGAATCACCGTACTGAGCTATTTGCACGGCAGGAGCCCCATATCATTTGCGTGAATGATCAGAACATGAGGTTTCTCCCACCTGTGCACAGCCCCCTGCAGCAACCCAGGCAGACCACACCAAGTCAACCCCCTGTGGCCCAACCATCTAACAGTAGTCCTAGAGGATGAAAATCCCAACTAGCGTCCATCTGGTCTTGCGATCGCTCTCAGCTCTGCCCAATGGATGTAGGAGTGACTCGTAAACCACACTCTCAACAGACACTCTCTTGGTCCTGCAAAGAAACAACAATTAACAATGGAACATCGCTAGGCAAACAAAACACTTATTCAGTCAATGGCCTAACATACAACAGGTTTCTTTGTGACCACCACCACCCCAATCATCTAATATGGTCAGCAGACCAACCCAACCTATCGGCGGTAGTAGCTGCTCCAACCCTTGACCCTAGGGTCAAGGCCTACTCTAGCCGCTGCCCAGTTCAAGACTTTCCAGAACTGAAATCTAGTCAACGGGGAACCATCCACATGAACTAGAAATTGTAAGGGACCCTCCAAATGCGCATCCATTTAGGTCCTAATTGATCTAACTGGGCAACAGGTGGAGCCCGTAAGGGCAGCTAAAGAGATCCATGGACCTTTGCCTTTCTGGTCGAACTTCGCTCTAGGCAGGAAAACAAGTACAGCCAACTCACTTGCGTACATGAGAGGCCACCAAGCTTCTTCCTCGAAGGGGGGACTAATTCACCCACCCTGAGTGCCCTGTGAAAAGCCAGACCAAAGGCAGCTGTGAACAGGGTAGCCTCATAAGTAAAAGAACACACATCAGGCTTGACAAAGGCTCGCCAGTCTTTCAATAGTACCGGGTTCCCTAATGTCCGTCGTTCTGGGTACCATACGCTCCCAACCCCTCAATACCTATCTCACAAGAAGGTCTTGGAAGAGTTGACGAGACCGTATAGTTTTCAAAAGAAGGAAACAGCGGTCTGTTGGGAACAGACTGCCCTCTTAGACACCCCATTCTGTCCCTTCCCATTTCAGAAGGTGATCCGCTCAGACCAGTGTCTTACATAAGTGTTCCAGGTAGAAGGGGCCAACAAAGACTGGATCATTGTTATTAAAGGTCCCCATCCAATGCCACCTGCCACAAGTAAGGCCAATAGTATCCGCCTGAGGAACCAAATCATAGAAGGCTTCCCACTGAAAGCGGGAGAGCGCAACAGCAATCCTATTCTGCACCCCAGGAACATGTTGTGCATGGAACACAATGTTCAGGTGCAAACACCTCAGCCCCAGTAGCCTCAAGTACTTCACTACCGTTGGGGACCCGGATGCAAGTTTGTTAATGGCGAAGACAACACTCATGTTGTCTGTCCAAAAACTACCTCGTAGTCACAGAGCTGTTCGCCCCATATGTCAAGGGCCACTATAATGGGGAAAAGTTCCAAAAGGCAGAGATTCTTTACTAGCCTCCTGTCAATTCACGACTGAGGCCAAGGGCAAGCACTCCATTGCCCAAACAAAAAAGCACTGTCCCCGTGAGATCCTGTGGCGTTGATGAACAAGTGTATCGCTGTGTTGGAAGAAACTTCCTTCTTCCTCATGCAGATCCTGTTAAAAAGACTCAGAAAATGTCCCCACACTGCCAGGTCGTCAACCATCTCAGGAGACACACGAAACCTGAAAGTTTGGGACAACTGGCACTCAAGCCACTTTAAGAAAATCCTCCCCATGGGGATGACTCTCCCGGCAAAGTTAAGAAGGCCTAAAAGGGCTGTAGATCCTTTATGGACCTATGATGTTCCGACTTCATGGTCCTAACCTCTTTCAGCATACGGTCGATTTTATCCTGTGACAAATGACACTACATTGCCACGGAGTCGATTACAATGCCCAAAAAGTAAGGCAAGTATAAGGACCTTGCGTCTTGTCTTCTGCCAAAGGAACGTCGAACCTGTCCAACAACAGTCTCGTGACCTTCATAAGAAAGGCACATTCGGATGTTCCAGAGCGGCCTACCAACAGAAAATCATCCAGGTAGTGCGTCAGGCCTTCAAAAATGGCAACCACAGCAATAGTCCAGTGCAGGAAGCTTCTGAAAGCTACAAAATAAGCACAAGAAATGGAGCAACCCATGGGCAGGCATCTGTCCACAAAATACTCACCCTCGAAACCAACACCCCATGAGGTGAAAGGAGGAGGGATGGATAGGAAGGAGCAGAAAGACGGATTTTATGTTCAGCTTTTCCAAAAGTGCTCCCTTACCTGCCCTCCTGACCAATGCAAGAGCATTGTCAAAGGACTGGTAGTGAACTGAACTAAGTTCAGTAAAAATAACATAATTTACAGACCGACCTTTTGGAAAAGAAAGGTGTTGAATTAACCTGAATTTTCCAGGTTCTTTTTTAGGAACGACCCCCAAAGGAGATATTACTAATCCCGGAATCGGTATCTCCATAAAAGGGCCAGCCATACGACTCAAAGCTATTTCCTTGCCCAGTTTTTTCTTTACCACACCTGGGAATTGGTTTGCTGATTACAAGTTCCTGTGGACCAAGGACCTACATATCTTAGAATTGACGGGAATAACGAATTGCCAACGGAGGCCTGCATCCAGTAACTCGGCGGCCTCCCTATAAGGGTATAGCATCAGCCATTTCTCAATTACGGCTACCCTCAGTAGGGTGGCTGCCCTTTCCACCAGTGTCTTCCTAGGACCTTGTGCATTCGGAGCCGGAGTGGCTCCTGCCACAATACCTGCAGGCAGTATCCTCTACCCCCTCAGCAGCTCCAGTTACCTCAGTAAAAGAACCCATGGATCTCTCCTCCTTCAAACCTTCAGAGTCTGAAAGACAGAGAAGAAGGAGATTAGGACTATGCTTTTATTGTGGGTCAACACCCACCAACTAAGGGACAGGAACATTCGGCCGGGAAAAGCTAATGCTTAGGGGATAACACAGGGGTACCTCTAAGCATGATTTCTACTAAATCCCCTCACTCCTAAATCCTGGTACCTGTTACCCTTACCTTCCTTTAGAATACTGTCCACACTCAAGCCTTCATTGATTCAGGGGCAGCTGGAAACTTCCTGGATCACCGTTTCATGATTCAAGCTGGTTTGGATCTTTTGCAGAAAAGACACTGTCTTAAAATAACTACTCTGGATGGCACCCCTTTGGTTCAGGGTTGATCCATTTTGAGTCAGCACCCCTAACCCTGACTGTGGGAGTCCTTCATACTGAACAGCTGCAGTTCAAGGCCATTCATTTCCCAGCACAGCCTGTCCTCCTTAGTCTTCCTTGGCTTCGGGTACACAATCCACAGTTCGACTGGGCTGAGGGACAACTCGCCTCCTGGGGTACCCCCTGTTTCTACTCCTGCCTTGCTAAAGTCACTCCTCTGCTCTGCATCCCCATAGCCAGTATACAGACTCCTCCAAACCTTACTTCAGTATATGCAGACTTTGCAGATATATTTGAGAAAAAAGTAGCCAACGTGCTGCCACCCCACCATCCTTATGACTGCAAGATCAACCTCTTTCCCAGAGCCCCACTTCCTAAAGGGAGGACTTATCCACTCTCCAAAGCTAAAACCAAATCCATGGAGGAGTACATTCAAGAGAACCTAGCTAAAGGTTTCATTCACCCTTCCTCCTCTCCTGCTGGGGCAGGCTTCTTTTTCGTCAGTAAGAAGGATGGTGGGCTTAAACCCTACATCCACTACAGGGCCTTGAACAACATAACTATCAAGAATCGCTATCCAATTCCATTGATCACCGAACTGTATGACTCTCTCCAGGATGCTCGCTTTTTAACCAAGTTGGACTTACATGGGGCATACAATCTGATTTGTATTTTTCCTGGCCACGAATGGAAGACCACCTTTAACACAAGATCCGGGCATTACGAATACCTTGTAATGCCCTTTGGGCTGTGTAATGCCCCTGCAGTCTTCCAGGCATTTGTCAACGATGTGTTCCGTGACCTCCTAAACCGAAGTGTCATCGTCTATCTGGATGACATCCTTGTTTTCTCTTCCACTTTAGAGGAGCATCACAAACACATGAGACATGTTCTTCTATGTCTCATAGACAATTCTTTGGTAGCCAAGCTAGAAAAATGTGAGTTTAATCAAGTTCAGATCCAATTCCTTAGATATGTCATCTCGAAAGAAGGTTTTGTCATGGATCCTGCTAAACTCAGTTCTAGAATGTCCTCAACCTACTTCTTTAAAGGAATTACAGAGGTTCTTGGGGTTCTCCAATTATTACCGCAAGTTTATAAAGAACATTTCACAAATAGTCTCTCCTCTCACTGAACTGACAAAACGGAACAAAGACTGTAAACATTGGCCTCCTGAAGCCATAAATGCCTTCTCTTGTCTGAAAAAGGCTTTCTGTTCTGCTACTGTGCTCTGCCATCCTGATCTACAGTTCACTTTAGAGGTTGATGCCTCCTAGATAGGGGTTGGAGCAGTTCTAACCCAAAGGCATCCTTTGACCTCCAAATCACACCCTGTAGCCTTTTTCTCTAAACGCTTTACTCCTGCTGAGAGGAATTATGATGTGGGTAATCGAGAACTCTTAGCCATTAAGATGGCTTTGACTGAATGGCGTCATTGGTTAGATGGCACCGCCAATCCCATTCAGATTCTCATTGACCACAAGAATCTGTCTTACCTAGAGACTGCTCATCGACTCAATTCTCGACAGGCCAGGTGGGCCTTGTTCTTTTCCCGTTTTAACTTTGTGGTCTCTTATCTTCCTGGGACCAAGGACAAGAAGGCGGACACCCTTTCTAGTCAGTTTCCTCACTAAAGTGACTCCTCTGAAGCTCCTATTGAACACATCATACCTCCCTCCTGTGTGGTTGCTCAACAAAATACCACCCTTCTGCAAAGATTGCAACGTGCCCAGTCTAGTAAACCTCCTAGAGCCCCCGTGGCCTCCGATATCCTCTTTGTACCTCTGAACCTGCGAACCCCTGTGCTATCCTGGGCTCATGATAGTAAACTCTCAGGACATCCTGGTTTGACTTGGACTTTTAAGCGTCTTTCCCAATATGTATGGTGGCCTACTATGAAGTCTGACACTCAGTATTATGTGAATGCCTGCACAACTTGTGCTGCCAACAAAATTCTCTGACCCATGCCTCCTGGCTTGCTCCAACAATTGTCCATTCCAAAACAACCATGGACACACATAACAATGGACATCATTGTGGACCTTCCTCCTTCTGACCACCATACAGTTATCTAGGTTGTGGTGGATTGCTTTTCCAGACTGGTTCATTTTGTACCCCTAACCAAACTGCCTTCTGCCCAAGAATTATCGTCTCTTTTTCTCTTGCATGTGATACGACTTCATGGCATTCCTGTGAATATTTTTTCCGACAGAGGTCCACAGTTCATCTCTGCCTTTTGGAGAGCTTTTTGTAAGTTGACTGGAACCACTGTTTCCTTGTCTTCTTGCTACCATCCTCAGACTAATGGACTAACTGAGAGAGTAAACCAGGATCTTGAAGCCTACCTTAGAGCCTTTGTCAACGCTCGCCATACCAACTGGTCTGAGTTGTTACCCCTAGCTGAGCTGGCAAGAAACACTCATTGGCACTCTTCTCTTCAATGTTTTCTATTTCAAGCCGCAGCAGGGTATCAACCTTGTGTCTTCTCTCTTTCTGCTCAGTCCACTGGGGTTCCTGTTGCAGACCGACACATCACTGGACTCACCACTCATTGTCAACATATTCGCTCTCAGCTACGTTCAGCTGTTTCTAAAAATAAAAAGTTTGCTGATCGTCATAGAGCTTCTCTACGTTCCATCCCAGTGGGTGAACGTGTTTGGGTCTCTACTCGACAAATTTGTCTACGTCAACCCTGTCACACATTGGGATCTAGGTTTATCTGCCCTTACAAGGTCCTGAAAAGATTGTCTCCTGTTTTCTACAAAGTAGTCTTACCCAAGACCCAGCGCATACACACAGTCTTCCACATCTCACTACTCAAGTCTTACATCAAGAATAGATATACCCAGTTCCAAGCTCCTCCTCCTCTGCTCCTAGTCTGTGGTGACCCTGAATATGAGGTAGCTAAGATCCTGGACTCCAGATACAGGTGCAGACAACTACAGTATCTGATACACTAAAAGGGTTACTCTGTGGCAGATCGTTCCTGGGTTCCGGCCAGTGATGTGCATGCTCCTTCTTTGGTCTCCAGGTTCCATGCTGCTCATCCTTTGAGGCCGGCTCTGGTTCCAGGAGAGAACCCTTGAGAAGGGGGCTATGTCAAGCTGTGCCGATCTAGCCATTGCTAGGGGCGCGGCATCTCCTTCCCTGCTTGTTGCCAGGGGCTGTGTCAAGTCCGGATGCGTGTGGCACTGACGTCATTGCCGCATGCTCCTCTCTTTCAGATGCCGGTCCGGATTCCTCTGGCACGAATCCTGCGCCTATGTAAGTCGCTCAGTAACAATCTATCACTGCCCAAGTATAGGTGTTACTTTGTGTGCTCCTGGGTGTGATAGATCGTTACTACTGTATTTCCTTTATGTGTTTTAACCCTGCCTGTCTGACTACTCTGCCTGTTATACCCCTGAATTGCTGGATTGACATACTGCTGCTGAACTCTGCCTGTCTGACTACTCTGCCTGTTTAACCCCTAAATTGATGGATTGATATACTGCTGCTGAACCCTGCCTGTCTGACTACTCTGCCTGTTTAACCCCTGTTGTTCTGGATTGCCTCTTTGTTGCCGAACCCTGCCTACCTGACCATTCTAGTGGTGTGCTATTGGACTGCTTTACCGTTGCAAAATCCTGCCTGTCTGACCATTTTAGTGATTTGCCTTGGACTGCTCTTGCCATTGCCGCTGGGGACTGTCCTGTCTGTGGTGAGTGCCGCCCTCCTCATCTTACTAACTTTCTCTGCTCTAGGATATTCCCTATCATTCCGGCTCGACGCCGGGATAACAAGACTACTGGCCGAGTTCAGTCTGATAGAGGAGTATCCCATGAGCATTACACAGTATAGATCCTTGCATAGGCTAATTCTCTTAGATTTCAGTCTTATCATTGGTTTGCTTAGTTACTTAATAGAACTAAAGGGTGAATTGATAGGCTTGAAATGTGTCAGCGACAAAAAAACAGGAAAATCAGACGTTTTCTTGCACATTTTGAAATAAAATTTTCTAACACTTAAATGTGTTTGCTTGCAGTGAAAGCGATCTATTGTATTGAACTTGGGTGCACAAAAAGGACATTTTTATAAACAGTTACTTTCAGTATAACTTCAAGGCACGCACACTGATTAAATTGAGGTTGTTGAAATGTGTGTTTTCTACTGGGAAAGTAATATGATTGAGCTGTAATGTGTTTGTGCTAAACATCTATCATTTTTATAAAGCATTTCAGTAATCCATCCTTACCTTGTGTCTGTCATGTGTGTTGTATGAAAGTAAGGCTGTTTAGCTATTTATTTGTGTTCTATATGTGTAAAATTGTGATTTAATTTTAGCCGTTATTATTGTGTATAAAAGTTAATATCTGTATTTCTCATGAGATATTGGATTTCATTATAACAATCTGGGTAGGCCACTGGTAGCATTCAGTAAATCATTCTATGCACACATTTTACATCTAAAAAAATATATTGTATTTTTACAACTAACCCCCCCCCCACCCCACACACACACATAATTTGTTAAACTCAATGTTTAAAATGTCACTTAAACGTTTCTGGATTCTGGAAAAGGCTTAAGAAAACAGCACTGTTCAGTTATATGTAAACAGTGCCAGGTTTAGTCTAAGACTCCAGCACTTTCGCATATTGACCCCATGTAGTTGTCATCTAGCAAGGGCTACATGTCCGTTCTTAATCCATGACAACATTCTGTTAGAAAAAGTATATCTTTCCTGAGAAAATGCACAGAGAAAACATGTCACATCAACTGTGTGTGTGAAACATGTCACATCAGCTGTCTGTGAAACGCGTCCCATCAGCTGTGTGTGAAACGTGTCACATCAGCTGTGTGTGAAATGTGTCACATCAGCTGTGTGTGAAAGGAGTCACATCAGCTGTGTGTGAAACACGTCACCTCAGCTGTGTGTGAAATATGTCCCATCAGCTGTGTGTGAAATATGTCACATCAGCTGTGTGTGAAATATGTCACATCAACTGTGTGTGAAACGTGTCACATCAGCTGTCTGTGAAACACGTCCCATCAGCTGTGTGTGAAACGTGTCACATCAGCTGTGTGTGAAACGAGTCACATCAGCTGTGTGTGAAAGGAGTCACATCAGCTGTGTGTGAAACGCGTCACCTCAGCTGTGTGTGAAATATGTTCCATCAGCTGTGTGGGAAATGCGTCACATCAGCTGTGTGTGAACTATGTCACATCAGCTGTGTGTGAAATATGTCACATCAGCTGTGTGTGAAATGAGTCACATCAGCTGTATGTGAAAGGAGTCACATCAGGTGTGTGTGAAACACGTCACATGAGCTGTGTGTGAAACACATCACCTCAGCTGTGTGTGAATGAGTCACATCAGCTGTGTGTGAAATTAATCACATCAGCTCCTTGTATTGTACACTTGTTTTATTCAATAACATCAGCACTGAAGAACTTTTTGTCTACTTATCGAATTGCAGTACTCTGAAAAGAAAAAGACCATGGTGAGCAGACCTTTTATTGAATAGACACTGAAGTGAAAATTTAATAATCTTAATCCAAAAAAAGGGCCCTATGTGTTAAAGGGCGGACACATATGTTTCCCAATTTGAGAACTTGTCCGCCCATCTTTGGACGGGCCCAGATGTAGCATCACACAAGGACTTCGTTGTGCAATGCCATCCCCTGCTCTTGCACAATGAGCAGCACCTGCCAATTACCCACTACACATGTCTTTAGGGTGCTTTATGTCCATGACCTCAGAGGATGACCACTGCTTCTTACATTGCGGAAAGCAGGCTCCCATGTGCCCCACAAGGGCTCAAAAGCAGCATCCACTTGCTTTACACATTGAGCCAATAGTGTGCAATTTGAAAAACACTTTGCAATTTACTTCTTTTTAATAAATTACTAGACATGTGCATGGATAATTAATGTCTCAGATAATTTTGTTTAAAATTATATTTACTGACATTCTGAATTAATTTAACAAAAATTAATTTACCTATTATTTGCTATGGTAACTTCTTCAGCAAATGAGCATGTATACATCAACATAAAGTTTAACAAAGTACAGTAGTAGATAGCGCCACATATACTGCCCAGCAGCACACAAAAAAGGTGTGTCTGTAGGTGAGAACTTAGGGTTCAGATATAATCAATCTGTTTGGTTTAGTATTTATGTACAGGCTCTGTCTACCACACTAAAACAAAGGTGTTATACTTTAGGAAGGGTGCTTTTTCAGACATGGTAGAATATATATGTAAAAGAACAGTAGGTATTTTTTAAAGGTTTTAGATTGAACTGCACACTGTATTAGTAGTTATTAGGCATGTCTGTAAAAGAAACAGGAAACCAATATGGTTTTCAAAAGAAGTAGCATATGCTGCAAAGACAAAAAAAAAAAAAAAAATACAAACACAGTCAGATGATAATATAAAAATATGGAGACTCCAAGAAAGGGTTGTTTATTCATGGAATAAACTTCCATTAGAAATGTATCCTACATACACATTAATACCTGAGATAAGCATAAGGTTATTTTGTGTACTAGATATGTTAACACTTTTATCTGCCATCAAAATCAGTTTCAACATTTTTTATGTGTTTATAGCATGCATTGATTTGTTTGTAGATACACAATGGACAGCGAGAAAACAAGTCTGAGGAGTAGATTTATCATACCCCGGGCAGACATGATTCGCTATAGCGAATCATGTCCGCCCTGCTTTGCTAAATGACGACAGCATACACTGCTGGCATTTAACATTGCACAAGCAGTTCTGGTGAACTGCTTGTGCAATGCTTCCCCCTCCAGATTCACGGCCAATCGGTCGCTAGCAGGGGGTGTCAATTAACCCAATTGTATTCGATCGGGCGGATTGATGTCTGCAGCCTCAGAGGCAGCAGACTAGTTAAAGGGACAGTCTAGCATAAATTAAACTTTCATTATTCAGATAGGACATGTAATTTTAATTAACTTTCCAATTTACTTTTATCATCAAATTTGCTTTTTTTCTCTTGGTATTCTTAGTTTAAACTAAACATAGGTAGGCTCATATGCTAATTTGTAAGCTGCCTCTTATCACAGGCTTTTTAAATCTCTTTTCAACACAAAAAGACTGAAAGTACACGTGGGCCATATAGATAACACTGTGTTCAGGCACAGGGGGTTATTTAAGATTTAGCACAAAACAATGCTAAATTTAAGACAATAGATAATAAACAGTCACAGTCATGTGATCAGGGGGCTGGAAGAAGGTTCCTAGATACAAGGTAATCACAGAGGTAAAAAGTATATTAATATAACTGTGTTGGTTATGCAAAACTGGGGAATGGGTAATAAAGGGATTAACTATCTTTTAAAACAATAACAATTCTATGGTAGACTGTCCCTTTAAGGAGCATGTTAAATCGGCCGATAAAGCTGACCTACTTGGTATCCTTTGCTGAACCTTGAGCAGTATACTGCAATATATATATTTGCAACAGTCTTTAAAGAGTTTTATTGAAGAATATTCATTACAATGAAAAAAATAACAAACATCTAAATATGTACTACTCAAGAAATCCTATGCTTCTGGGAACATGCAAGTATTTTAGCCCATAGACCACGTTTCTAAAATCAACCGATCATTAAAGTCCATATAGAAAGAATATAGTAAGTTCCCCATTATAAAGTTCAATGTTTTAACACAAATTTATTTATAGAAAATAATGATAGGGAGAGAAGAAAAAAGATACACAATTTTCTGAAAGCGTTTAAAGGGACAGTCTAGTCAAAATTACCAATTTACTTTTGAAATCAAATTTGCTTTGTTCTTTTGGTATTCTTTGTTGAAAGCTAAACCTAGGTGGGCACATATGCTAATTTGTAAGCCCTTGCATTTAAAAAAATATCACAGTTATACAGTGCTAGTCATGTGTGCCATATAAATAATATTGTGCTCACTCCCGTGGAGTTATTTATGAGTCAGCACTGATTGGCTAAAATGCAAGTCTGTCAAAAACTGAAATAAGGGGGGCAGTCTGCAGAGGCTTAGATACAAGGTAATCATAGAGGTAAAAAGTATATTAATATATCAGTGTTAGTTATGCAAAACTGGCGAATGGGTAATAAAGGGATTGTCTATCTTTTAAAGCAATAAAAATTCTAGAGTAGACTGTCCCTTTAATTGTCCAAATTATCATTTTATCTGTCCTTTCAAGAAAAAGAGAAAGAAAAAAACGGCTGAAAGAGGGAAATGTATGAAGGAGAGGAGTGAGTGAAGGGATTAACAGCAATACCATATACCAGAATTTTGGGGTCTTTTCTTGACATATGAGTGTGAAGCAGAATTCCACATTTCCAGCATATATTTGTGTATCTTTATTTTGCCATTATGAAGATAATGAAGTATCCACCTGTGTCTTCCAAACAGCCCCTGTCAAGACCTCAGAGGACCTCCAGAGTCTAGGAATAAAAGTTTTGACACAGTTCAGTATAATGAACAGCAAGCTTTTTTTTTTCTTTATCCTTTAACTTTGGTAGGTCATGACCCATATTCTGGTATATAATGTAAGTTTACCCAAATTTGGAGTTAACAAAGTCTATACACTATTGAAATCATGTGCCTTGGTAATGGTTGCATAATACATTATTTTTGTATGCTGTTGATTACCTGGTTAATACAGTTGCTTTCAGTGATGGGTGTGGAGGTAATGTCCCATGCTGTGTATGCTTGTAACAAGAGAAAAGTGGTTTTTACTTAGGCTGCCAAATATTTCTTTGCAAAAAGGAAGATCTGGATTTTTTTATATTGGGTAATCGGAGAGATATTTGTTGATATGTGTGTGTATACCTGTATTATTTTGTCCCATTGACAAAATAATTCTTCAATTAGTGGATATGGATAAATGAACTTAGGTTGAAGTTTTGGTGGAATCCAGCCTAGTGTCCGCACATTTCCCATGTATGGATATCCGTCCACATCTAATGAAACCCAAGTTTTGTTTATGGAATTAGAGCTCCACTCTCCTGTTTTTTGCAATACTATGGCTTGTTTATATACTTCAAGATTTTGCACTCCTAACCCACCTGCCTTCCTTGGAAGTTAGAGATGGTTTTATGTCCTTCCAAATTCATTCCTCTACTTCTTGTAATCATCTTAAATAATTATGGTTCAAAGGCAAAGGTAGGGTTTACATGACATCTTAGAAGCATATTTATTTTGATCACCCCTAGAAGTCCAAGCCACAAGATGGACTTGCTCTTCCAGGTTGAGAGGTCTCACGTTATATCAACCATTATATGATAATAATTGTATTCAAATAGTGCATATGAAGAATGTGTGAGGTTTATCCCTAAGTATTTTACTTTGTGAGCCTGTACCTTAATGGGAGAGTTAATTAGTGCATGCTTCAATTTCACTAGAGAAACAGAGAAGTTCATGAGTTCTAATTTATTTAGATTTAATGAGTCAAGGTTAGTAGTATATCTTTGGCATACTATGCTAACTTGTGTTCTGATTTGCCCATGGTGACCCCAGTGATAGAGGGTTAGTTCTGATTTTCTGAACTAGCACTCCCACCAATAGAGAAGACAAAGGAGGTGAGAGTTATCAACCCTACCAGGTGCCATTTTTATATGGATTTGATAAACTTAATTTGTTTAGAGTGAGAATACTTTATTCAGAAACTATTAACCAAATTTCAAAGTGGCTTTTAGGAAACGGCAGCTCTCAAAAGCTTTTTCAGCATCTGTTGAAATTAGATACATAGGTATTTTTTTATTTAGGGCTTGTGTTGTAGATTGCAAAACCTTAACCATGTTATCTTGTGCCTCACTGACAGGTATAAATTCTACCTGATCAGGAGAAATCCGCAAGGGAAGGTTATTGCTAAGGCAGATAGGTAATATTTTTACAAATAATCTCACGTCAGTATTAAGCAGAGAAATAAGCCTAATGTTTTTCTCAGGTCTGTCTGGGGTGTTTCTTGGTTTTGGAAGCACTGTGATACGTGCGGTTACAATTGATGTCAGAAAGCAATCTAATGCTTCCAATGAGTTTCCAAGTTTGATGAGCGTGGGACTAATTCCTTAGCAAAAATTGTTTAGTATTTAGTGCTCAGACCACCAGGTCCTGGGGTTTTACCTGAGGGGAGCACAAGTATTTCTATGACAAGGACGACTGTCATAAATTTATCTAGTTTGTCAGCTTCTTCTCAAGTAAGATTGGATAGATCTTCTACTGTCAAAGTTTCTTTAATCTTTTGGAAAGAGTATAATAAATATCCTTTTCTAACCCAACCACAGTAGTACCTCCTTCCCACCAATATTTACCCCACATTGTAATCTCCACTACAAAGAGTCTGAAAAGTGCTTAATAATCTCATTGTATAAAACAAAAATGAACTTATTACTCCAATATTGAAGTACTAAAAAGCCCATCTACTTGATTGCAAAGACTAAGAACAATAGCTGTGTAAATGTATGCTAACATTTACTTATATTTCAGAATGATTTTTACCAAAGAAAAGTAATGATATAATATTGCAAGGTTGCTTTTCATCTCATCAAAGCTAATGGCTTAAGTGGAACAGAATTTATACATTTTCCATCTATTTATTTATAAGTCCTATTTGGTGTTACTATTTACTATCGCCGAACACCTTCTGGAATGGGTGTACTCAAGTGCAAAAGAGGAGAGGTTAGACAACAGTTTTGCCCACCCAAGTGGGCAGAGAGTAGATAGTTACATAATACAGAATGTAAATACACTCCATCTCTGAAGTAATCTGAAGCAATAAATTAACATACCAGTCAAATGTATAAAAGTTCTGAGTATGTTAATACCTTGTTTGCAGGATTATTTTCAATGGCTAAAGTCTGCTCACCACTTGCTGTAAATGGAGGAACTAATCTGGACTTGTTACTAGAATAGACAAGGGCTGCCACAGTCTAAAGGTTATAGACAATCATAGCCACTGCTGTTTTACAGTTTCTTATCACTTCACCTGAGGCCAGTTATGTAGCAGGGGTACACATGTGAACCTTGCACTTCCAATTCTCGGAACTGGATAACATGTTTCAGAGTTAAGTTACACACAATTTGGACAAAATAAATATTTGGAAAGTTTTTTTTTTATTATTACACATCATTAAGCATTTTATATCACACTCTTAACGTGTTTTACGTTGCTTGTTATTTTTGTCATCAGAAATTAATCTCTGCATTGCAAATGATCTGAATAGGAATTACGCTCTGCATTAAAAATGATCTGCATAAAAACGAATCTCTGCATTACAAATGATCTGCATAAGAATTAAGCTCTGCATTACAAAGGATCCGAATAAGAATTAATATCTGCATTATAAATGATCTGCATAAGAATTAAGCTCTGCATTACAAATGATCTGCCTAAGAATTAAGCTCTGCATTACAAAGGATCTGCCTAAGAATTAAGCTCTGCATTACAAATTATCTGTATAAGAATTAAGCTCTGCATTACAAATGATCTGCCAAATAATTAAACTCTGCATTACAAAGGATCTGCCTAAGAATTAAGCTCTGCATTACAAATGATCTGCATAAGAATGAAGCTCAGCATTACAAATGATCAGCCTATGAATTAAGCTCTGCATTACAAAGGATCTGCATAAAAATTAAGCTCTGCATTAAAAAATTATCTGCATAAGAATTAAGCTCTGCATTACAAAGGATCTGCATACAAATTAAGCTCTGCAATACAAAGGATCTGCATAAGAATGAAGCTCTGCATTACAAAGTATCTGCATAAGAATTAAGCTCTGCATTACAAATGATCTGCATAAGAATGAAGCTCTGCATTACAAATGATCTGAATAGGAATTACGCTCTGCATTAAAAATGATCTGCATAAAAACGAATCTCTGCATTACAAATGATCTGCATAAGAATTAAGCTCTGCATTACAAAGGATCCGAATAAGAATTAATATCTGCATTATAAATGATCTGCATAAGAATTAAGCTCTGCATTACAAATGATCTGCCTAAGAATTAAGCTCTGCATTACAAAGGATCTGCCTAAGAATTAAGCTCTGCATTACAAATTATCTGTATAAGAATTAAGCTCTGCATTACAAATGATCTGCCAAAGAATTAAACTCTGCATTACAAAGGATCTGCCTAAGAATTAAGCTCTGCATTACAAATGATCTGCATAAGAATGAAGCTCAGCATTACAAATGATCAGCCTACGAATTAAGCTCTGCATTACAAAGGATCTGCATAAGAATTAAGCTCTGCATTAAAAAATTATCTGCATAAGAATTAAGCTCTGCATTACAAAGGATCTGCATACAAATTAAGCTCTGCAATACAAAGGATCTGCATAAGAATGAAGCTCTGCATTACAAAGTATCTGCATAAGAATTAAGCTCTGCATTACAAATGATCTGCATAAGAATGAAGCTCAGCATTACAAATGATCAGCCTACGAATTAAGCTCTGCATTACAAAGGATCTGCATAAGAATTAAGCTCTGCATTAAAAAAATATCTGCATAAGAATTAAGCTCTGCATTACAAAGGATCTGCATACAAATTAAGCTCTGCAATACAAAGGATCTGCATAAGAATGAAGCTCTGCATTACAAAGTATCTGCATAAGAATTAAGCTCTGCATTACAAATGATCTGCATAGGAAATAAGCTCTGCATTACAAAGGATCTGCATAAGAATTAAGCTTTGCATTACAAAGGATCTGAATAAGAAATGAATATTTGCATTATAAATGATCTGCATACAAAATAGACATGTGCACCGCTAAAAAATTCGGTTCGTTTTCGGTTCGGATCGATTCGGACTTTTCGAATTTCGTTTCGGATCGAATCTGATTCGGCAAAATTTGAATAAATTCGTTTCGGATTTATTCGGATCCGAATAAATTCGTTTCGGATTTATTCGGATTCGGCTGAATTCGGTTCTATTCCGTTCCGAAATTCGGTATGTTTTTAGTACACTAACACCCATTTAGTACACTAAGTCACTAACACCCATAAACTACCTATGAACCACTAAACCGAGGCCCCCCCACATCGCAAACCCTATAATAACATTATTTAACCCCTAATCTGCCGATCGGATATCGCCGCCGCCTACATTATAGCTATTAACCCCTAATCTGCTGTCCCTAACACCGCCGACCCCTACATTATAGTTATTAACCCCTAATCTGCCTCCCCCAACGTCGCCGCAATCTAACTACAAGTATTAACCCCTAATCTGCCGACCCGATATCGCCGCCGCCTACATTATAGCTATTAACCCCTAATCTGCTGTCCCTAACACCGCCGACCCCTACATTATAGTTATTAACCCCTAATCTGCCTCCCCCAACGTCGCCGCAATCTAACTACAAGTATTAACCCCTAATCTGCCGACCCGATATCGCCGCCGCCTACATTATAACTATTAACCCCTAATCTGCTGTCCCTAACACCGCCGACCCCTACATTATAGTTATTAACCCCTAATCTGCCCCCCCCAACGTCGCCGCAATCTAACTACAAGTATTAACCCCTAATCTGCCGACCCGATATCGCCGCCGCCTACATTATAACTATTAACCCCTAATCTGCTGTCCCTAACACCGCCGACCCCTACATTATAGTTATTAACCCCTAATCTGCCCCCCCCAACGTCGCCACAATCTAACTACAAGTATTAACCCCTAATCTGCCGACCGCAAATCGCCGCCACTATAATAAATGTATTAACCCCTAAACCGCCGCACTCCCGCCTCGCAAACAATATAATACATTTTATTAACCCCTAATCTGCCCTCCCTAACATCGCCGCCACCTACCTACAATTATTAACCCCTAATCTCCCGCCCCCATCGTCGCCGCTACTATAATAAAGTTATTAACCCCTAAACCTAAATCTAACCCTAACACTAACACCCCCTAACTTAAATATAATTTAAATAAAACGAAATAAATTTACTATAGTTAAATAAATGAATCCTATTTAAAACTAAAGACTTACCTGTAAAATAAACCCTAAAATAGCTGCAATATAACTAATAGTTACATTGTAGCTATTTTAGCATTTATTTTTATTTTACAGGCAACTTTGTATTTATTTTAACTAGGTACAATAGTTATTAAATAGTTAATAACTATTTAATAACTACCTAGCTAAAATAAATACAAATTTATCTGTAAAATAAATCCTAACCTAAGTTACACTAACACCTAACACTACACTATCATTAAATTAACTAAATAAATGAATCATATTTAAAACAAAATACTTACCTGTAAAATAAACCCTAATATAGCTGCAATATAACTAATAGTTACATTGTAGCTATTTTAGCATTTATTTTTATTTTACAGGCAACTTTGTATTTATTTTAACTAGGTACAATAGTTATTAAATAGTTAATAACTATTTAATAACTACCTAGCTAAAATAAATACAAATTTACCTGTAAAATAAATCCTAACCTAAGTTACAATTACACCTAACACTACAGTATCATTAAATTAACTAAATAAATGAATCATATTTAAAACAAAATACTTACCTGTAAAATGAACCCTAATATAGCTGCAATATAACTAATAGTTACATTGTAGCTATTTTAGCATTTATATTTATTTTACAGGCAACTTTGTATTTATTTTAACTAGGTACAATAGCTATTAAATAGATATTGACTATTTAATAGCTACCTAGTTAAAATAATTACAAAATTACCTGTAAAATAAATCCTAACCTAAGTTACAATTAAACCTAACACTACACTGTCATTAAATAAATTAACTACAAGTACCTACAATTATCTACAATTAAATAAACTAAAGTACAAAACCCCCCCACTAAATTACAAAAAAAACCAAACACTAAATTACAAAAAATAAAAAAATATTACAAGAATTTTAAACTAATTACACCTAATCTAAGCCCCCTAATAAAATAACAAAGCCCCCCAAAATAAAAAAAATGCCCTACCCTATACTAAATTACAAAAGTTAACAGCTCTATTACCTTACCAGCCCTGAACAGGGCCCTTTGCGGGGCATGCCCCAAAGAAAACAGCTCTTTTGCCTGTAAAAAAAAAACACAATCCCCCCCCCACATTACAACCCACCACCCACATACCCCTACTCTAACCCAAACCCCCCTTAAATAAACCTAACACTACCCCCCTGAAGATCTCCCTACCTTGAGTCGTGTTCACCCAGCCGGGACGAAGTCTTCATCCGATGGGGCAGAAGAGGACATCCAGACCGGCAGAAGTCTTCATCCAAGCGGGGCAAGAAGAGGTCTTCCATCCATCATACAAGTACCAAAATACAAACAAACACTAAATTACAAAAAATAATAAAATATTACAATAATTTTAAACTAATTACACCTAATCTAAGCCCCCTACTAGCTATTAATATAGCTTCAATATAACTAATAGTTACATTGTAGCTTTTTTAGGATTTATATTTATTTTACAGGCAACTTTGTATTTATTTTAACTAGGTACAATAGCTATTAAATAGTTAATAACTATTTAATAACTACCTAGCTAAAATAAATACAAATTTACCTGTAAAATAAATCATAACCTAAGTTACAATTACACCTAACACTACACTATCATTAAATTTACTAAATAAATGAATCCTATATAAAACTAAAGACTTACCTGTAAAATAAACCCTAATATAGCTGCAATATAACTAATAGTTACATTGTAGCTATTTTAGGATTAATATTTATTGTACAGGCAACTTTGTATTTATTTTAACTAGGTACAATAGCTATTAAATAGATATTTACTGTTTAATAGCTACCTAGTTAAAATAATTACAAAATTACCTGTAAAATAAATCCTAACCTAAGTTACAATTAAACCTAACACTACACTATCATTAAATAAATTAACTACAAGTACCTACAATTAAATACAATTAAAAAACTAAACTAAAGTACAAAACCCCCCCCCACTAAATTACAAAAAATAAAAAAATATTACAAGAATTTTAAACTAATTACACCTAATCTAAGCCCCCTAATAAAATAACAAAGCCCCCCAAAATAAAAAAAAATGCCCTACCCTATACTAAATTACAAAAGTTAACAGCTCTATTACCTTACCAGCCCTGAACAGGGCCTTTTGCGGGGCATGCCCCAAAGAAAACAGCTCTTTTGCCTGTAAAAAAAAAACACAATACCCCCCCCCCACATTACAACCCACCACCCACATACCCCTACTCTAACCCAAAACCCCCCTTAAATAAACCTAACACTACCCCCCTGAAGATCTCCCTACCTTGAGTCGTGTTCACCCAGCCGGGCCGAAGTCTTCATCCGATGGGGCAGAAGAGGACATCCAGACCGGCAGAAGTCTTCATCCAAGCGGGGCAAGAAGAGGTCTTCCATCCATCAGAAAAGTACAAAAAAACAAACAAACACTAAATTAGCAAAAATAATAAAATATTACAATAATTTTAAACTAATTACACCTAATCTAAGCCCCCTACTAGCTATTAATATAGCTACAATATAACTAATAGTTACATTGTAGCTATTTTAGGATTTATATTTATTTTACAGGCAACTTTGTATTTATTTTAACTAGGTACAATAGCTATTAAATAGTTAATAACTACCTAGCTAAAATAAATACAAATTTACCTGTAAAATAAACCTAAGTTACAATTACACCTAACACTACACTGTCATTAAATTAACTAAATAAATTAATCCTATATAAAACTAAATACTTACCTGTAAAATAAACCCTAATATAGCTACAATATAACTAATAGTTACATTGTAGCTATTTTAGCATTTATATTTATTTTACAGGCAACTTTGTATTTATTTTAACTAGGTACAATAGCTATTAAATAGATATTTACTGTTTAATAGCTACCTAGTTAAAATAATTACAAAATTACCAGTAAAATAAATCCTAACCTAAGTTACTATTAAACCTAACACTACACTATCATTAAATAAATTAACTACAAGTACCTACAATTAAATACAATGAAATAAACTAAACTAAAGTACAAAAAAACAAACACTAAATTACAAAAAATAAAAAAAATTACAAGAATTTTAAACTAATTACACCTAATCTAAGCCCCCTAATAAAATAACAAAGCCCCCCAAAATAAAAAAATGCCCTACCCTATACTAAATTACAAAAGTAATCAGCTCTATTACCTTACCAGCCCTGAACAGGGCCTTTTGCGGGGCATGCCCCAAAGAAAACAGCTCTTTTGCCTGTAAAAAAAAACACAATACCCCCCCCCCCCACATTACAACCCACCACCCACATACCCCTACTCTAACCCAAACCCCCCTTAAATAAACCTAACACTACCCCCCCTGAAGATCTCTCTACCGTGTCTTCACCCAGCGGGCCGAAGTCTTCATCCGATCGGGCAGAAGAGGACATCCAGACCGGCAGAAGTCTTCATCCAAGCGGGGCAAGAAGAGGTCTTCCATCCATCAGAAGTCTTGATCCAGGCGGCATCTTCTCTGTTCATCCATCTGGAGCGGAGCGGCAGCATCCTGAAGACATCCCACGCAGAGCATCCTCTTCTTTCTTGATCCGACGACTAGGTGACTGTACCTTTAAGTGACGTCATCCAAGATGGCGTCCCTTGAATTCCGATTGGCTGATAGGATTCTATCAGCCAATCGGAATTAAGGTAGGAAAAATCTGATTGGCTGATTCAATCAGCCAATCAGATTCAAGTTCAATCCGATTGGCTGATCCAATCAGCCAATCAGATTGAGCTCGCATTCTATTGGCTGATCGGAACAGCCAATAGAATGCGATTTCAATCTGATTGGCTGATTCCATCAGCCAATCGGATTGAACTTGAATCTGATTGGCTGATTGAATCAGCCAATCAGATTTTTCCTACCTTAATTCCGATTGGCTGATAGAATCGTATCAGCCAATCGGAATTCAAGGGACGCCATCTTGGATGACGTCACTTAAAGGTACAGTCACCTAGTCGTCGGATCAAGAAAGAAGAGGATGCTCTGCGTGGGATGTCTTCAGGATGCTGCCGCTCCGCTCCGGATGGATGAACAGAGAAGATGCCGCCTGGATCAAGACTTCTGATGGATGGAAGACCTCTTCTTGCCCCGCTTGGATGAAGACTTCTGCCGGTCTGGATGTCCTCTTCTGCCCGATTGGATGAAGACTTCGGCCCGCTGGGTGAAGACACGGTAGAGAGATCTTCAGGGGGGTAGTGTTAGGTTTATTTAAGGGGGGTTTGGGTTAGAGTAGGGGTATGTGGGTGGTGGGTTGTAATGTGGGGGGGGGTATTGTGTTTTTTTTTACAGGCAAAAGAGCTGTTTTCTTTGGGGCATGCCCCGCAAAAGGCCCTGTTCAGGGCTGGTAAGGTAATAGAGCTGATTACTTTTGTAATTTAGTATAGGGTAGGGCATTTTTTTATTTTGGGGGGCTTTGTTATTTTATTAGGGGGCTTAGATTAGGTGTAATTAGTTTAAAATTCTTGTAATTTTTTTTATTTTTTGTAATTTAGTGTTTGTTTTTTTGTACTTTAGTTTAGTTTATTTCATTGTATTTAATTGTAGGTACTTGTAGTTAATTTATTTAATGATAGTGTAGTGTTAGGTTTAATAGTAACTTAGGTTAGGATTTATTTTACAGGTAATTTTGTAATTATTTTAACTAGGTAGCTATTAATTAGTCAATAACTATGTAATAGCTATTGTACCTAGTTAAAATAAATACAAAGTTGCCTGTAAAATAAATATAAATGCTAAAATAGCTACAATGTAACTATTAGTTATATTGTAGCTATATTAGGGTTTATTTTACAGGTAAGTATTTAGTTTTATATAGGATTAATTTATTTAGTTAATTTAATGACAGTGTAGTGTTAGGTGTAATTGTAACTTAGGTTAGGGTTTATTTTACAGGTAAATTTGTATTTATTTTAGCTAGGTAGTTATTAACTATTTAATAGCTATTGTACCTAGTTAAAATAAATACAAAGTTGCCTGTAAAATAAATATAAATCCTAAAATAGCTACAATGTAACTATTAGTTATATTGTAGCTATATTAATAGCTAGTAGGGGGCTTAGATTAGGTGTAATTAGTTTAAAATTATTGTAATATTTTATTATTTTTGCTAATTTAGTGTTTGTTTGTTTTTTTGTACTTTTCTGATGGATGGAAGACCTCTTCTTGCCCCGCTTGGATGAAGACTTCTGCCGGTCTGGATGTCCTCTTCTGCCCCATCGGATGAAGACTTTGGCCCGGCTGGGTGAACACGACTCAAGGTAGGGAGATCTTCAGGGGGGTAGTGTTAGGTTTATTTAAGGGGGGTTTGGGTTAGAGTAGGGGTATGTGGGTGGTGGGTTGTAATGTGGGGGGGGGATTGTGTTTTTTTTTTACAGGCAAAAGAGCTGTTTTCTTTGGGGCATGCCCCGCAAAGGGCCCTGTTCAGGGCTGGTAAGGTAATAGAGCTGTTAACTTTTGTAATTTAGTATAGGTTAGGGCATTTTTTTTATTTTGGGGGGCTTTGTTATTTTATTAGGGGGCTTAGATTAGGTGTAATTAGTTTAAAATTCTTGTAATATTTTTTTTATTTTTTGTAATTTAGTGGGCGGGGGGTTTGTACTTTAGTTTAGTTTTTTTAATTGTATTTAATTGTAGGTACTTGTAGTTAATTTATTTAATGATAGTGTAGTGTTAGGTTTAATTGTAACTTAGGTTAGGATTTATTTTACAGGTAATTTTGTAATTATTTTAACTAGGTAGCTATTAAATAGTCAGTATCTATTTAATAGCTATTGAACCTAGTTAAAATAAATACAAAGTTGCCTGTACAATAAATATAAATGCTAAAATAGCTACAATGTAACTATTAGTTATATTGCAGCTATATTAGGGTTTATTTTACAGGTAAGTCTTTAGTTTTATATAGGATTCATTTATTTAGTTAATTTAATGATAGTGTAGTGTTAGGTGTAATTGTAACTTAGGTTATGATTTATTTTACAGGTAAATTTGTATTTATTTTAGCTAGGTAGTTATTAAATAGTTATTAACTATTGAATAACTATTGTACCTAGTTAAAATAAATACAAAGTTGCCTGTAAAATACATATAAATCCTAAAATAGCTACAATGTAACTATTAGTTATATTGAAGCTATATTAATAGCTAGTAGGGGGCTTAGATTAGGTGTAATTAGTTTAAAATTATTGTAATATTTTATTATTTTTTGTAATTTAGTGTTTGTTTGTATTTTGGTACTTGTATGATGGATGGAAGACCTCTTCTTGCCCGCTTGGATGAAGACTTCTGCCGGTCTGGATGTCCTCTTCTGCCCCATCGGATGAAGACTTCGTCCCGGCGGGGTGAACACGACTCAAGGTAGGGAGATCTTCAGGGGGGTAGTGTTAGGTTTATTTAAGGGGGGTTTGGGTTAGAGTAGGGGTATGTGGGTGGTGGGTTGTAATGTGGGGGGGGGATTGTGTTTTTTTTTTACAGGCAAAAGAGCTGTTTTCTTTGGGGCATGCCCCGCAAAGGGCCCTGTTCAGGGCTGGTAAGGTAATAGAGCTGTTAACTTTTGTAATTTAGTATAGGGTAGGGCATTTTTTTTTATTTTGGGGGGATTTGTTATTTTATTAGGGGGCTTAGATTAGGTGTAATTAGTTTAAAATTCTTGTAATATTTTTTTATTTTTTGTAATTTAGTGTTTGTTTTTTTTTGTAATTTAGTGGGGGGGTTTTGTACTTTAGTTTATTTAATTGTAGATAATTGTAGGTACTTGTAGTTAATTTATTTAATGACAGTGTAGTGTTAGGTTTAATTGTAACTTAGGTTAGGATTTATTTTACAGGTAATTTTGTAATTATTTTAACTAGGTAGCTATTAATTAGTCAATAACTATTTAATAGCTTTTGTACCTAGTTAAAATAAATACAAAGTTGCCTGTAAAATAAATATAAATGCTAAAATAGCTACAATGTAACTATTAGTTATATTGCAGCTATCTTAGGGTTTATTTTACAGGTAAGTATTTAGTTTTAAATAGGAATAATTTATTTAGTTAATTTAATGATAGTGTAGTGTTAGGTGTTAGTGTAACTTAGGTTAGGATTTATTTTACAGGTAAATTTGTATTTATTTTAGCTAGGTAGTTATTAAATAGTTATTAACTATTTAATAACTATTGTACCTAGTTAAAATAAATACAAAGTTGCCTGTAAAATAAAAATAAATGCTAAAATAGCTACAATGTAACTATTAGTTATATTGCAGCTATCTTAGGGTTTATTTTACAGGTAAGTATTTAGTTTTAAATAGGAATAATTTATTTAGTTAATTTAATGATAGTGTAGTGTTAGGTGTTAGTGTAACTTAGGTTAGGATTTATTTTACAGGTAAATTTGTATTTATTTTAGCTAGGTAGTTATTAAATAGTTATTAACTATTTAATAACTATTGTACCTAGTTAAAATAAATACAAAGTTGCCTGTAAAATAAAAATAAATGCTAAAATAGCTACAATGTAACTATTAGTTATATTGCAGCTATCTTAGGGTTTATTTTACAGGTAAGTCTTTAGTTTTAAATAGGATTCATTTATTTAACTATAGTAAACTTATTTCGTTTTATTTAAATTATATTTAAGTTAGGGGGTGTTAGTGTTAGGGTTAGATTTAGGTTTAGGGGTTAATAACCTTATTATAGTAGCGGCGACGATGGGGGCGGGAGATTAGGGGTTAATAATTGTAGGTAGGTGGCGGCGATGTTAGGGAGGGCAGATTAGGGGTTAATAAAATGTATTATAGTGTTTGCGAGGCGGGAGTGCGGCGGTTTAGGGGTTAATACATTTATTATAGTGGCGGCGATTTGCGGTCGGCAGATTAGGGGTTAATACTTGTAGTTAGATTGTGGCGACGTTGGGGGGAGGCAGATTAGGGGTTAATAACTATAATGTAGGGGTCGGCGGTGTTAGGGACAGCAGATTAGGGGTTAATAGTTATAATGTAGGCGGCGGCGATATCGGGTCGGCAGATTAGGGGTTAATACTTGTAGTTAGATTGCGGCGACGTTGGGGGGGGGCAGATTAGGGGTTAATAACTATAATGTAGGGGTCGGCGGTGTTAGGGACAGCAGATTAGGGGTTAATAGCTATAATGTAGGCGGCGGCGGTATCGGGTCGGCAGATTAGGGGTTAATAGTTGTAGTTAGATTGCGGCGACGTTGGGGGGGCAGATTAGGGGTTAATAACTATAATGTAGGGGTCGGCGGTGTTAGGGACAGCAGATTAGGGGTTAATAGTTATAATGTAGGTGGCGGCGATATTCGGTCGGCAGATTAGGGGTTAATAAAATAATGCAGGTATCAGCGATAGCGGAGGCAGCAGATTAGGGGTTAATAAGTGTTAGATTAGGGGTGTTTAGAGACTCGGGGTACATGTTAGGGTGTTAGGTGCAGACTTAGTGTTTCCCCATAGAAAACAATGGGGCTGCGGTGTTAGTTTTTTTTCAGCCGAAACTCCCATTGTTTCCTATGGGGAAATGCCGAATCTTAACGAGCTAATTCGGATTTATTCGGAGATACGGCAGCTATTTCGGATTCATTCGGTAGATTCGGAAGTATTTTAATTCGGAAATCCGAATCGATCCGAATCTCCGAATTTACAGAATTTACCGAATTTCCGAATTAATCCGAAACGAACCGCACATGTCTAATACAAAATAAGCTCTGCATTACAAAGGATCGGCATAAGAATTCATCTTTGAATTACAAAGGATCTGCTTTCAAATTAAGCTCTGTATTACAATGGGGCCGAATTATCAAATGTCTTGCGGACCTGATCCGACAGTGCTGAATGCAAAAAGCAATACGCTCTCCGTATTCAGCATTGCAGCAGCAGCTCTTGTAAGCTGCTGGTGCAACGCCGCCCCCTGCAGACTCGGGCCAATGGGCCGCCAGCAGGGGGTGTCAATCAACCCGATCGTCCTCGATCGGGTTGATTTCCGGTGATGTCTGTCCGCCTGCTCAGAGCAGGCGGTCAGGTTATGAAGCAGCAGTCTTTAACTTGTGTTTTTGGCGAGTCTGAAGACTCGCCAGAAACACAGGCCTTCAAGCTTGATAGATAGGCCCCAAAGGATCTACATGGAAATGACGCTTTGAATTACAAAGCACATGAAGAGAAATTAAGCTCTGCATTACAAAGGATCTGCATAGATATAATCTACGTAGAATTTAAGATCTGTATTACAAAGGATCTGCATAGATATAATCTACGTGGAATTTAAGCTCTGTATTACAAAGACTCTACATAGATATAATCTACGTGGAATTTAAACTCTGTATTACAAAGGATCTGCATAGATATAATCTACGTGGAATTTAAGCTCTGTATTACACAGAATCTGCATAGATATAATCTACGTGGAATTTAAGATCTGTATTACAAAGGATCTGCATTGATATAATCTACGTGTAATTTAAGGTCTGTATTACAAAGGATCTGCATAGATATAACCTACGTGGAATTTAAGATCTGCATTACAAAGGATCGGCATAGATATAATCTACGTGGAATTAAAGCTCTGTATTACAAAGGATCTGCATAGATATAATCTACGCGGAATTTAAGTTCTGTATTACAAAGGATCTGCATAGATATAATCTACGTGGAATTTAAACTCTGCATTACAAAGGATCTGCATAGATATAATCTATGTGGAATTTAAGCTCTGTATTACAAAGGATCTGCATAAATATAATCTAAGTGGAATTTAAGATCTGCATTACAAAGGATCTGCATAGATATAATCTACGTGGAATTTAAGATCTGCATTACAAAGGATCTGAATAGATATAATCTATATATATTATAATCGCCTAACCCACTTCCTGTCCGCCAACACCTTGCTTGACCCCCTGCAATCCGGATTCCGCCCCAAACACTCAACTGAGACTGCCCTTACCAAGGTTACGAACGATCTTCTCTCTGCTAAAAATATAGGCCACTACTCCAAGACATCGCTGAATGCAAAAAGAAATATGCTCTTCGTATTCAGCATTGCAGCAGCAGCTCTTGTAAGCTGCTGGTGCAACCCCACCCCTGCAGACTCGGGCCAATAGGCCGCCAGCAGGGGGTGTCAATCAACCCGATCGTACTCGATCGGGTTGATTTCCAGTGATGTCTGTCCGCCTGCTCAGAGCAGGTGGTCAGGTTATGGAGCAGCGGTCTTTAGACCGCTGCTCTATAACTTGTGTTTTTGGCGAGTCTGAAGACTCACTAGAAACACAGGTCTTCAAGCTCCGTTCGGAAGCTTGATAGATAGGCCCCAAAGGATCTACATGGAAATGACGCTTTGCATTACAAAGCACATGAAGAGAAATTAAGCTCTGCATTACAAAGGATCTGCATAGATATAATCTACGTGGAATTTAAGATCTGTATTACAAAGGATCTGCATAGATATAATCTACGTGGAATTTAAGCTCTGTATTACAAAGAATCTACATAGATATAATCTACGTGGAATTTAAGCTCTGTATTACAAAGGATCTGCATAGATATAATCTATGTGGAATTTAAGCTCTGCATTACAAAGAATCTGCATAGATATAATCTATGTGGGATTTAAGCTCTGTATTACAAAGGATCTGCATAGATATAATCTACGTGGAATTTAAGATCTGCATTACAAAGAATCTGCATAGATATAATCTATGTGGAATTTAAGATCTGCATTACAAAGGATCTGCATAGATATAATCTACGTGGAATTTAAGTTCTGCAGTACAAAGGATCTGCATAGATATAATCTACGTGGAATTTAAGATCTGTATTACAAAGAATCTGCATAGATATAATCTACGTGGAATTTAAGATCTGTATTACAAAGGATCTGCATTGATATAATCTACGTGGAATTTTAGGTCTGTATTACAAAGGATCTGCATAGATATAACCTACGTGGAATTTAAGATCTGCATTACAAAGGATCTGCATAGATATAATCTACGTGGAATTAAAGCTCTGTATTACAAAGGATCTGCATAGATATAATCTATGCGGAATTTAAGCTCTGTATTACAAAGGATCTGCATAGATATAATCTACGTGGATTTTAAACTCTGCAATACAAAGGATCTGCATAGATATAATCTACGTGAAATTTAAGATCTGCAGTACAAAAGATCTGCATAGATATAATCTTTGTGGAATTTAAGCTCTGCATTACAAAGGATCTACATAGATATAATCGACGTGGAATTTAAGATCTGCATTACAAAGGATCTGCATAGATATAATCTACGTGGAATTTAAGCTCTGCATTACAAAGGATCTGCATAGATATAATCTATATATATTATAATCGCCTAATCCACTTCCTGTCCGCCAACTCCTTGCTTGACCCCCTGCAATCCGGATTCCGCCCCAAACACTCAAATGAGACTGCCCTTACCAAGGTTACGAACGATCTTCTCTCTGCTAAAAATATAGGCCACTACTCCATACTCATCCTACTTGACCTCTCAGCTGCCTTCGACACAGTTGACCACCCCCTCCTCCTACAGACCCTTAACTCTTTTGGCCTCTGTGGCACTGCTCTTTCCTGGTTTCACTCTTATCTTTCTCACAGGTCTTTTTCTGTGTCATTTGCCAATGACTCCTCCTCTCTAATGCCTCTGTCTGTTGGAGTACCTCAAGGATCTGTTCTGGGTCCTCTACTCTTCTCCATTTATACTTCTTCACTGGGTAAACTTATCAACAGTTATGGCTTCAAATATCACCTCTATGCTGATGACACCCAGATCTACCTCTCCACCCCTGCTCTCTCTCCCTCTGTCCTTTCTCATGTCAGCATCTGCTTAGCTGGTATTTCTTCCTGGATGGCCTCTCACCACCTAAAGATTAACATGTCCAAGACTGAGCTCCTTCTTATCCCCTCCTCAAGCTCTACGCCAACCTGTGACTTCTCTATCCCTGTTGACGGCATCACCATTTCCCCATCGCCCCAAGTCCGCTGCCTCTGAGTTACACTTGACTCAAATCTATCCTTCACCCCCCATATCCAATTGCTTTCTACATCCTGCCGCAACCATCTACACAACATTTCCAAGATTCGACCTTTTCTGTGCGCTAACACCACAAAGCAAATAATACACTCCCTTGTTATTTCCCGACTTGACTACTGCAATAACCTACTTACTGGCATTCCTCTTTCCCTCCTCTCCCCTCTTCAATCCATCCTAAATGCCTCTGCCAGACTGATCCATCTTTCCCGCCGCTCTGTATCTTCTGCACCTCTCTGTGAGTCCCTTCATTGGCTCCCCATACACAGCAGAATTAAATTCAAAATTCTCACCCTTGCATACAAAGCACTCACCAACTCCGCTCCCCTTTACCTATCCTCTCTAATCAACAAGTATACTCCAGCCCGCCCACTAAGATCCAACAATGACCTGCTCCTTGCTTCTGCGACTACCCTTTGGAACACTCTCCCTCTTGCTGTCAGGCTTTGCCCTAATCTTTCTTCCTTTAAATGTTCTCTGAAGACTTTTCTGTTCAGAGAAGCCTATCACCCAACTCAATAATATTCCTTTTACCTAACAACATTTCCCTCCTCTAACTCTGCATTAACATCTTTCTCACTCTTGCAGTCCTCACCTCATGTTTCCCAACCTCCTACCCTTCTAGATGGTAAGTTCCCATGGGAATAGGGCCCTCGATTCCTCCTGTATGTGTTTGTAAATTTTGTCTTGTCTTTTAGTCTTAGAAGTTTTATACTATTGTTTTATTTAAATGATCTTTATCCATGGACAGCGCTGCGGAATATGATGGCGCTTCATAAATAAAGTATAATAATAATAAAAATATGTGGAATTTAAGCTCTGCAATACAAAGGATCTGCATAGATATAATCTACGTGGAATTTAAGATCTGCATTACAAAGGATCTGCATAGATATAATCTACGTGGAATTTAAGATCTGTATTACAAAGAATCTGCATAGATATAATCTACATGGAATTTAAACTCTGCATTACAAAGGATCTGCATAGATATAATCTACGTGGAATTTAAGCTCTGTATTACAAAGAATCTGCATAGATATAATCTACGTGGAATTTAAGATGATATAATCTACGTGGAATTTAAGGTCTGCATTACAAAGGATCTGCATAGATATAATCTACGTGGAATTTAAGCTCTGCATTACAAGGCATCTGCATAGATATAATCTACATGGAATTTAAGCTCTGTATTACAAAGGATCTGCATAGATATAATCTACGTGGAATTTAAATTCTGCAGTACAAAGGATCTGCATAGATATAATCTACGTGGAATTTAAGATCTGTATTACAAAGGATCTGCATTGATATAATCTACGTGGAATTTTAACTCTGTATTACAAAGGATCTGCCTAGATATAATCTACATGGTATTTAAGCTCTGCATTACAAAGGATCTGCATAGATATAATCTATGTGGATTTTAAGATCTGCATTATAAAGGATCTGCATAGATATAATCTACGTGGAATTTAAGATCTGCATTACAAGGCATCTGCATAGATATAATCTACGTGGAATTTAAGATCTGCATTACAAGGCATCTGCATAGATATAATCTACGTGGAATTTTAACTCTGTATTACAAAGGATCTGCCTAGATATAATCTACATGGTATTTAAGCTCTGCATTACAAAGGATCTGCATAGATATAATCTATGTGGATTTTAAGATCTGCATTATAAAGGATCTGCATAGATATAATCTACGTGGAATTTAAGATCTGCATTACAAGGCATCTGCATAGATATAATCTACGTGGAATTTAAGATCTGCATTACAAGGCATCTGCATAGATATAATCTACGTGGAATTTAAGGTCTGTATTACAAAGGATCTGCATAGATATAATCTACATGGTATTTAAGATCTGCATTACAAAGGATCTGCATAGATATAATCTACGTGGAATTTAAGCTCTACATTACAAAGGATCTGCATAGATATAATCTATGTGGATTTTAAGATCTGCATTACAAAGGATCTGCATAGATATAATCTACGTGGAATTTAAGTTCTGCATTACAAAGGATCTGCATAGATATAATCTATGTGGATTTTAAGTTCTGCATTATAAAGGATCTGCATAGATATAATCTACGTGGAATTTAAGCTCTGCATTACAAGGCATCTGCATAGATATAATCTACGTGGAATTTAAGATCTGCATTACAAGGCATCTGCATAGATATAATCTATGTGGAATTTAAGGTCTGTATTACAAAGGATCTGCATAGATATAATCTACATGGTATTTAAGCTCTGCATTACAAAGGATCTGCATAGATATAATCTACGTGGAATTTAAGATCTACATTACAAAGGATCTGCATAGATATAATCTATGTGGATTTTAAGATCTGCATTACAAAGGATCTGCATAGATATAATCTACGTGGAATTTAAGTTCTGCATTACAAAGGATCTGCATAGATATAATCTACGTGGAATTTAAGATCTGCATTACAAGGCATCTGCATAGATATAATCTACGTGGAATTTAAGATCTGCATTATAAAGGATCTGCATAGATATAATCTACGTGGAATTTAAGATCTGCATTACAAGGCATCTGCATAGATATAATCTACGTGGAATTTAAGATCTGCATTACAAGGCATCTGCATAGATATAATCTACGTGGAATTTAAGGTCTGTATTACAAAGGATCTGCATAGATATAATCTACGTGGAATTTAAACTCTGCATTACAAAGGATCTGCATAGATATAATCTACGTGGAATTTAAGATCTGCATTACAAAGGATCTGCATAGATATAATCTACGTGGAATTTAAGATCTGCATTACAAAGGATCTGCATAGATATAATCTACGTGGAATTTAAGCTCTACATTACAAAGGATCTGCATAGATATAATCTATGTGGATTTTAATATCTGCATTACAAAGGATCTGCATAGATATAATCTACGTGGAATTTAAGTTCTGCATTACAAAGGATCTGCATAGATATAATCTATGTGGATTTTAAGATCTGCATTATAAAGGATCTGCATAGATATAATCTACGTGGAATTTAAGCTCTGCATTACAAGGCATCTGCATAGATATAATCTACGTGGAATTTAAGATCTGCATTACAAGGCATCTGCATAGATATAATCTACGTGGAATTTAAGGTCTGTATTACAAAGGATCTGCATAGATATAATCTATGTGGAATTTAAACTCTGTATTACAAAGGATCTGCATAGATATAATCTACGTGGAATTTAAGCTCTGCATTACAAAGGATCTGCATAGATATAATCTACGTGGAATTTAAGATCTGCATTACAAAGGATCTGCATAGATATAATCTACGTGGAATTTAAGCTCTGCATTACAAAGGATCTGCATAGATATAATCTATGTGGAATTTAAGCTCTGTATTACAAAGGATCTGCATAGATATAATCTACGTGGAATTTAAGGTCTGTATTACAAAGGATCTGCATAGATATAATCTACGTGGAATTTAAGATCTGCATTACAAAGGATCTGCATAGATATAATCTACGTGGAATTTAAGCTCTGCATTACAAAGGATCTGCATAGATATAATCTACGTGGAATTTAAGATCTGCATTACAAAGGATCTGCATAGATATAATCTACGTGGAATTTAAGATCTGTATTACAAAGGATCTGCATAGATATAATCTACGTGGAATTTAAGATCTGCATTACAAAGGATCTGCATAGATATAATCTACGTGGAATTTAAGATCTGTATTACAAAGGATCTGCATAGATATAATCTACGTGGAATTTAAGCTCTGTATTACAAAGAATCTACATAGATATAATCTACGTGGAATTTAAGCTCTGTATTACAAAGGATCTGCATAGATATAATCTATGTGGAATTTAAGCTCTGCATTACAAAGAATCTGCATAGATATAATCTATGTGGGATTTAAGCTCTGTATTACAAAGGATCTGCATAGATATAATCTACGTGGAATTTAAGATCTGCATTACAAAGAATCTGCATAGATATAATCTATGTGGAATTTAAGATCTGCATTACAAAGGATCTGCATAGATATAATCTACGTGGAATTTAAGTTCTGCAGTACAAAGGATCTGCATAGATATAATCTACGTGGAATTTAAGATCTGTATTACAAAGAATCTGCATAGATATAATCTACGTGGAATTTAAGATCTGTATTACAAAGGATCTGCATTGATATAATCTACGTGGAATTTTAGGTCTGTATTACAAAGGATCTGCATAGATATAACCTACGTGGAATTTAAGATCTGCATTACAAAGGGTCTGCATAGATATAATCTACGTGGAATTAAAGCTCTGTATTACAAAGGATCTGCATAGATATAATCTATGCGGAATTTAAGCTCTGTATTACAAAGGATCTGCATAGATATAATCTACGTGGATTTTAAACTCTGCAATACAAAGGATCTGCATAGATATAATCTACGTGAAATTTAAGATCTGCAGTACAAAAGATCTGCATAGATATAATCTTTGTGGAATTTAAGCTCTGCATTACAAAGGATCTACATAGATATAATCGACGTGGAATTTAAGATCTGCATTACAAAGGATCTGCATAGATATAATCTACGTGGAATTTAAGCTCTGCATTACAAAGGATCTGCATAGATATAATCTATATATATTATAATCGCCTAATCCACTTCCTGTCCGCCAACTCCTTGCTTGACCCCCTGCAATCCGGATTCCGCCCCAAACACTCAAATGAGACTGCCCTTACCAAGGTTACGAACGATCTTCTCTCTGCTAAAAATATAGGCCACTACTCCATACTCATCCTACTTGACCTCTCAGCTGCCTTCGACACAGTTGACCACCCCCTCCTCCTACAGACCCTTAACTCTTTTGGCCTCTGTGGCACTGCTCTTTCCTGGTTTCACTCTTATCTTTCTCACAGGTCTTTTTCTGTGTCATTTGCCAATGACTCCTCCTCTCTAATGCCTCTGTCTGTTGGAGTACCTCAAGGATCTGTTCTGGGTCCTCTACTCTTCTCCATTTATACTTCTTCACTGGGTAAACTTATCAACAGTTATGGCTTCAAATATCACCTCTATGCTGATGACACCCAGATCTACCTCTCCACCCCTGCTCTCTCTCCCTCTGTCCTTTCTCATGTCAGCATCTGCTTAGCTGGTATTTCTTCCTGGATGGCCTCTCACCACCTAAAGATTAACATGTCCAAGACTGAGCTCCTTCTTATCCCCTCCTCAAGCTCTACGCCAACCTGTGACTTCTCTATCCCTGTTGACGGCATCACCATTTCCCCATCGCCCCAAGTCCGCTGCCTCTGAGTTACACTTGACTCAAATCTATCCTTCACCCCCCATATCCAATTGCTTTCTACATCCTGCCGCAACCATCTACACAACATTTCCAAGATTCGACCTTTTCTGTGCGCTAACACCACAAAGCAAATAATACACTCCCTTGTTATTTCCCGACTTGACTACTGCAATAACCTACTTACTGGCATTCCTCTTTCCCTCCTCTCCCCTCTTCAATCCATCCTAAATGCCTCTGCCAGACTGATCCATCTTTCCCGCCGCTCTGTATCTTCTGCACCTCTCTGTGAGTCCCTTCATTGGCTCCCCATACACAGCAGAATTAAATTCAAAATTCTCACCCTTGCATACAAAGCACTCACCAACTCCGCTCCCCTTTACCTATCCTCTCTAATCAACAAGTATACTCCAGCCCGCCCACTAAGATCCAACAATGACCTGCTCCTTGCTTCTGCGACTACCCTTTGGAACACTCTCCCTCTTGCTGTCAGGCTTTGCCCTAATCTTTCTTCCTTTAAATGTTCTCTGAAGACTTTTCTGTTCAGAGAAGCCTATCACCCAACTCAATAATATTCCTTTTACCTAACAACATTTCCCTCCTCTAACTCTGCATTAACATCTTTCTCACTCTTGCAGTCCTCACCTCATGTTTCCCAACCTCCTACCCTTCTAGATGGTAAGTTCCCATGGGAATAGGGCCCTCGATTCCTCCTGTATGTGTTTGTAAATTTTGTCTTGTCTTTTAGTCTTAGAAGTTTTATACTATTGTTTTATTTAAATGATCTTTATCCATGGACAGCGCTGCGGAATATGATGGCGCTTCATAAATAAAGTATAATAATAATAAAAATATGTGGAATTTAAGCTCTGCAATACAAAGGATCTGCATAGATATAATCTACGTGGAATTTAAGATCTGCATTACAAAGGATCTGCATAGATATAATCTACGTGGAATTTAAGATCTGTATTACAAAGAATCTGCATAGATATAATCTACATGGAATTTAAGCTCTGCATTACAAAGGATCTGCATAGATATAATCTACGTGGAATTTAAGCTCTGCATTACAAAGGATCTGCATAGATATAATCTACGTGGAATTTAAGCTCTGTATTACAAAGAATCTGCATAGATATAATCTACGTGGAATTTAAGATGATATAATCTACGTGGAATTTAAGGTCTGCATTACAAAGGATCTGCATAGATATAATCTACGTGGAATTTAAGCTCTGCATTACAAGGCATCTGCATAGATATAATCTACATGGAATTTAAGCTCTGTATTACAAAGGATCTGCATAGATATAATCTACGTGGAATTTAAATTCTGCAGTACAAAGGATCTGCATAGATATAATCTACGTGGAATTTAAGATCTGTATTACAAAGGATCTGCATTGATATAATCTACGTGGAATTTTAACTCTGTATTACAAAGGATCTGCCTAGATATAATCTACATGGTATTTAAGCTCTGCATTACAAAGGATCTGCATAGATATAATCTATGTGGATTTTAAGATCTGCATTATAAAGGATCTGCATAGATATAATCTACGTGGAATTTAAGATCTGCATTACAAGGCATCTGCATAGATATAATCTACGTGGAATTTAAGATCTGCATTACAAGGCATCTGCATAGATATAATCTACGTGGAATTTTAACTCTGTATTACAAAGGATCTGCCTAGATATAATCTACATGGTATTTAAGCTCTGCATTACAAAGGATCTGCATAGATATAATCTATGTGGATTTTAAGATCTGCATTATAAAGGATCTGCATAGATATAATCTACGTGGAATTTAAGATCTGCATTACAAGGCATCTGCATAGATATAATCTATGTGGAATTTAAGATCTGCATTACAAGGCATCTGCATAGATATAATCTACGTGGAATTTAAGGTCTGTATTACAAAGGATCTGCATAGATATAATCTACATGGTATTTAAGATCTGCATTACAAAGGATCTGCATAGATATAATCTACGTGGAATTTAAGCTCTACATTACAAAGGATCTGCATAGATATAATCTATGTGGATTTTAAGATCTGCATTACAAAGGATCTGCATAGATATAATCTACGTGGAATTTAAGTTCTGCATTACAAAGGATCTGCATAGATATAATCTATGTGGATTTTAAGTTCTGCATTATAAAGGATCTGCATAGATATAATCTACGTGGAATTTAAGCTCTGCATTACAAGGCATCTGCATAGATATAATCTACGTGGAATTTAAGATCTGCATTACAAGGCATCTGCATAGATATAATCTATGTGGAATTTAAGGTCTGTATTACAAAGGATCTGCATAGATATAATCTACATGGTATTTAAGCTCTGCATTACAAAGGATCTGCATAGATATAATCTACGTGGAATTTAAGATCTACATTACAAAGGATCTGCATAGATATAATCTATGTGGATTTTAAGATCTGCATTACAAAGGATCTGCATAGATATAATCTACGTGGAATTTAAATTCTGCATTACAAAGGATCTGCATAGATATAATCTACGTGGAATTTAAGATCTGCATTACAAGGCATCTGCATAGATATAATCTACGTGGAATTTAAGATCTGCATTATAAAGGATCTGCATAGATATAATCTACGTGGAATTTAAGATCTGCATTACAAGGCATCTGCATAGATATAATCTACGTGGAATTTAAGATCTGCATTACAAGGCATCTGCATAGATATAATCTACGTGGAATTTAAGGTCTGTATTACAAAGGATCTGCATAGATATAATCTACGTGGAATTTAAACTCTGCATTACAAAGGATCTGCATAGATATAATCTACGTGGAATTTAAGATCTGCATTACAAAGGATCTGCATAGATATAATCTACGTGGAATTTAAGATCTGCATTACAAAGGATCTGCATAGATATAATCTACGTGGAATTTAAGCTCTACATTACAAAGGATCTGCATAGATATAATCTATGTGGATTTTAATATCTGCATTACAAAGGATCTGCATAGATATAATCTACGTGGAATTTAAGTTCTGCATTACAAAGGATCTGCATAGATATAATCTATGTGGATTTTAAGATCTGCATTATAAAGGATCTGCATAGATATAATCTACGTGGAATTTAAGCTCTGCATTACAAGGCATCTGCATAGATATAATCTACGTGGAATTTAAGATCTGCATTACAAGGCATCTGCATAGATATAATCTACGTGGAATTTAAGGTCTGTATTACAAAGGATCTGCATAGATATAATCTATGTGGAATTTAAACTCTGTATTACAAAGGATCTGCATAGATATAATCTACGTGGAATTTAAGCTCTGCATTACAAAGGATCTGCATAGATATAATCTACGTGGAATTTAAGATCTGCATTACAAAGGATCTGCATAGATATAATCTACGTGGAATTTAAGCTCTGCATTACAAAGGATCTGCATAGATATAATCTATGTGGAATTTAAGCTCTGTATTACAAAGGATCTGCATAGATATAATCTACGTGGAATTTAAGGTCTGTATTACAAAGGATCTGCATAGATATAATCTACGTGGAATTTAAGATCTGCATTACAAAGGATCTGCATAGATATAATCTACGTGGAATTTAAGCTCTGCATTACAAAGGATCTGCATAGATATAATCTACGTGGAATTTAAGATCTGCATTACAAAGGATCTGCATAGATATAATCTACGTGGAATTTAAGATCTGTATTACAAAGGATCTGCATAGATATAATCTACGTGGAATTTAAGATCTGCATTACAAAGGATCTGCATAGATATAATCTACGTGGAATTTAAGAGCTGCATTACAAAGGATCAACTTGGAAATTAAGCTCTGAAAATAAAAAGTGATAAATAACCCCATAAATGTTTCATTAAACCCATTTTTTTGCTTTAATGGTTAAGATAAAACATAAAGTTCTAATTTACTTATTAGCAAAACGTCTTTGCTGAGAAGCAGGAGGTAGGCTCATGAGCGTGCACGTGTCTGGAGCACTTTGTGGCAGCAGTTTTGTAAGAATGTTATTCAAATGCAAGAGCACGATTTCCTGCCATATAGTGCTCCACACACCTACCTAGGTATCTCTTAAACACAGAATGTCATGGGAAAAAAGCACATTTGATAATAGAAGTACATTGTCTGCTCTGTCTGAATCACAAAAGAAAATCTTTAGGGTTTCATATCCATAGTGAAAATAAAGATTGTGATCAGAACAAACAGGGCCTGCACATGCTAAGTATAAGGATATTGTTACCAAACAGGGCCTGCACATGCTAAGTATAAGGATATTGTTACAAAACAGGGCCTGCATATGCTAAGTATAAGGATATTGTTACCAAACAGGGCCTGCACATGCTATGTATAAGGATATTGTTACCAAACAGGGCCTGCACATGCTATGTATAAGGATATTGTTACCAAACAGGGCCTGCACATGCTATGTATAAGGATATTGTTACCAAACAGGGCCTGCACATGCTATGTATAAGGATATTGTTACCAAACAGGGCCTGCACATGCTATGTATAAGGATATTGTTACCAAACAGGGCCTGCACAAGCTAAGTATAAGGATATTGTTGCCAAACAGGGCCTGCACATGCTATGTATAAGGAAATTGTTACCAAACAGGGCCTGCACATGCTAAGTATAAGGATATTGTTACCAAACAGGGCCTGCACAAGCTAAGTATAAGGATATTGTTACCAAACAGGGCCTGCACATGTTAAGTATAAGGATAGTGTTACCAAGCAGGGCCTGCACATGCTAAGTATAAGGATATTGTTACCAAACAGGGCCTGCACATGCTAAGTATAAGGATATTGTTACCAAACAGGGCTTGCACAAGCTAAGTATAAGGATATTGTTACCAAACAGGGCCTGCACAAGCTAAGTATAAAGATATTGTTGCCAAACAGGGCCTGCACATGCTAAGTATAAGGATATTGTTACCAAACAGGGCCTGCACATGCTAAGTATAAGGATATGGTTACCATGCTTAGTATAAGGATATTTTTACCAAACAGGGCCTGCACAAGCTAAGTATAAGGATATTGTTACCAAACAGGGCCTGAACATGCTAAGTATAAGGATATTGTTACCAAACAGGGCTTGCACAAGCTAAGTATAAGGATATTGTTACCAAACAGGGCCTGCACATGCTAAGTATAAAGATATTGTTGCCAAACAGGGCCTGCACATGCTATGTATAAGGATATTGTTACCAAACAGGGCCTGCACAAGCTAAGTATAAGGATAGTGTTACCAAACAGGGCCTGCACAAGCTAAGTATAAGGATATTGTTACCAAACAGGGCCTGCACATGTTAAGTATAAGGATAGTGTTACCAAGCAGGGCAGGCACATGCTAAGTATAAGGATATTGTTATCAAACAGGGCCTGCACATGCTAAGTATAAGGATATTGTTACCAAACAGGGCCTGCACATGTTAAGTATAAGGATATTGTTGCCAAACAGGGCTTGCACATGCTATGTATAAGGATATTGTTACCAAACAGGGCCTGCACATGCTAAGTATAAGGATACTGTTACCAAACAGGGCCTGCACATGCTACATATAACGATATTGTTACCAAAGAGGGCCTCCACATGCTAAGTATAAGGATATTGTTACCAAACAGGGCCTGCACATGCTATGTATAAGGATATTGTTACCAAACAGGGCCTGCACAAGCTAAGTATAAGGATATTGTTACCAAACAGGGCCTGCACAAGCTAAGTATAAGGATATTGTTACCAAACTGGGCCTGCACATGCTAAGTATAAGGATATTGTTGCCAAACAGGGCCTGCACAAGCTAAGTATAAGGATATTGTTACCAAACAGGGCCTGCATATGCTAAGTATAAGGATATTGTTACCAAACAGGGCCTGCACAAGCTAAGTATAAGGATATTGTTACCAAACAGGACCTGCACATGCTAAGTATAAGGATATTGTTACCAAACAGGGCCTGCACATGCTAAGTATAAGGATATTGTTGCCAAACAGGGCCTGCACATGCTATGTATAAGGATATTGTTACCAAACAGGGCCTGCACAAGCTAAGTATAAGGATATTGTTACCAAACAGGGCCTGCACAAGCTAAGTATAAGGATATTGTTACCAAACAGGGTCTGCACAAGCTAAGTATAAGGATATTGTTACCAAACAGGGCCTGCACATGCTAAGTATAAGGATATTGTTACCAAACAGGGCCAGCACATGCTAAGTATAAGGATATTGTTACCAAACAGGGCCTGCACATGCTAAGTATAAGGATATTGTTACCAAACAGGGCCTGCACATGCTAAGTATAAGGATATTGTTGCCAAACAGGGCTTGCACATGCTATGTATAAGGATATTGTTACCAAACAGGGCCTGCACAAACTAAGAACAAGGATATTATTACCAAACAGGGCCTGCACATGCTAAGTATAAGGATATTGTTACCAAACAGGACCTGCACATGCTAAGTATAAGGATATTGTTACCAAGCAGGGCCTGCACATGCTAAGTATAAGGATATTGTTACCAAACAGGGCCTGCACATGCTAAGTATAAGGATATTGTTACCAAACAGTGCCTGCACAAGCTAATTATAAGGATATGGTTACCATGCTTAGTATAAGGATATTTTACCAAACAGGGCCTGCACAAGCTAAGTATAAGGATATTTTTACCAAACAGGGCCTGCACATGCTAAGTATAAGGATATTGTTACCAAACAGGGCCTGCACATGCTAAGTATAAGGATATTGTTACCAAACAGGGCCTGCACATGCTAAGTATAAGGATATTGTTACCAAACAGGGCCTGCACATGCTAAGTATAAGGATATTGTTACCAAACAGGGCCTGCACAAACTACGTATAAGGATTTGTAAATCACAAAAGAAAATCTTTAGGGTTTCATATCCATAGTGAGAATAAAGATTGTGATCAGAACAAACAGGGCCTGCACATGCTAAGTATAAGGATATTGTTACCAAACAGGGCCTGCACAAGTTAAGTATAAGGATATTGTTACCAAACAGGGCCTGCACATGCTATGTATAAGGATAATGTTACCAAACAGGGCCTGCACATGCTAAGTATAAGGATATTGTTACCAAACAGGGCCTGCACATGCTATGTATAAGGATATTGTTACCAAACAGGGCCTGCACATGCTAAATACAAGGATATTTTTACCAAACAGGGCCTGCACAAGCTAAGTATAAGGATATTGTTACCAAACAGGGCCTGCACATGCTATGTATAAGGATATTGTTACCAAACAGGGCCTGCACAAGCTAAGTATAAGGATATTGTTACCAAACAGGGCCTGCATATGCTAAGTATAAGGATATTGTTACCAAACAGGGCCTGCACAAGCTAAGTATAAGGATATTGTTACCAAACAGGACCTACACATGCTAAGTATAAGGATATTGTTACCAAACAGGGCCTGCACATGCTAAGTATAAGGATATTGTTACCAAACAGGGCCTGCACGTGCTAAGTATAAGGATATTGTTACCAAGCAGGGCCTGCACATGCTAAGTATAAGGATATTGTTACCAAACAGGGCCTGCACAAGCTAAGTATAAGGATATGGTTACCATGCTTAGTATAAGGATATTTTTACCAAACAGGGCCTGCACAAGCTAAGTATAAGGATATTGTTACCAAACAGGGCCTGCACATGCTAAGTATAAGGATATTGTTACCAAACAGGGCTTGCACAAGCTAAGTATAAGGATATTGTTACCAAACAGGGCCTGCACAAGCTAAGTATAAGGATATTGTTACCAAGCAGGGCCTGCACATGCTAAGTATAAGGATATTGTTACCAAACAGGGCCTGCACAAGCTAAGTATAAGGATATGGTTACCATGCTTAGTATAAGGATATTTTTACCAAACAGGGCCTGCACAAGCTAAGTATAAGGATATTGTTACCAAACAGGGCCTGCACATGCTAAGTATAAGGATATTGTTACCAAACAGGGCTTGCACAAGCTAAGTATAAGGATATTGTTACCAAACAGGGCCTGCACATGCTAAGTATAAAGATATTGTTGCCAAACAGGGCCTGCACATGCTATGTATAAGGATATTGTTACCAAACAGGCCATGCACAAGCTAAGTATAAGGATATTGTTACCAAACAGGGCCTGCAGATGCTACGTATAAGGATAATGTTACCAACAGGGCCTGCACAAGCTAAGTATAAGGATATTGTTACCAAAGAGGGCCTGCACAAGCTAAGTATAAGGATATTGTTACCAAACAGGGCCTGCACATGCTAAGTATAAGGATATTGTTACCAAACAGGGCCTGCACATGCTAAGTATAAGGATATTGTTACCAAGCAGGGCCTGCACATGCTAAGTATAAGGATATTGTTACCAAACAGGGCCTGCACATGCTAAGTATAAGGATATGGTTACTATGCTTAGTATAAGGATATTGTTACCAAACAGGGCCTGCACAAACTACGTATAAGGATTTGTAAATCACAAAAGAAAATCTTTAGGGTTTCATATCCATAGTGAGAATAAAGATTGTGATCAGAACAAACAGGGCCTGCACATGCTAAGTATAAGGATATTGTTACCAAACAGGGCCTGCACAAGTTAAGTATAAGGATATTGTTACCAAACAGGGCCTGCACATGCTATGTATAAGGATAATGTTACCAAACAGGGCCTGCACATACTAAGTATAAGGATATTGTTACCAAACAGGGCCTGCACATGCTACACATAAGGATATTGTTACCAAAGAGGGCCTGCACATGCACAGTATAAGGATATTGTTACCAAACAGGTCCTGCACGAGCTAAGTATAAGGATATTGTTACCAAACAGGGCCTGCACATGCTATGTATAAGGATATTGTTACCAAACAGGGCCTGCACATGCTAAGTATAAAGATATTGTTGCCAAACAGGGCCTGCACATGCTATGTATAAGGATATTGTTACCAAACAGGGCCTGCACAAGCTAAGTATAAGGATATTGTTGCCAAACAGGGCCTGCACAAGCTAAGTACAAGGATATTGTTACCAAACAGGGCCTGCACGTGCTAAGTATAAGGATATTGTTACCAAGCAGGGCCTGCACATGCTAAGTATAAGGATATTGTTACCAAACAGGGCCTGCACAAGCTAAGTATAAGGATATGGTTACCATGCTTAGTATAAGGATATTTTTACCAAACAGGGCCTGCACAAGCTAAGTATAAGGATATTGTTACCAAACAGGGCCTGCACATGCTAAGTATAAGGATATTGTTACCAAACAGGGCTTGCACAAGCTAAGTATAAGGATATTGTTACCAAACAGGGCCTGCACATGCTAAGTATAAAGATATTGTTGCCAAACAGGGCCTGCACATGCTATGTATAAGGATATTGTTACCAAACAGGCCATGCACAAGCTAAGTATAAGGATATTGTTACCAAACAGGGCCTGCAGATGCTACGTATAAGGATAATGTTACCAACAGGGCCTGCACAAGCTAAGTATAAGGATATTGTTACCAAAGAGGGCCTGCACATGCTAAGTATAAGGATATTGTTACCAAACAGGGCCTGCACATGCTAAGTATAAGGATATTGTTACCAAGCAGGGCCTGCACATGCTAAGTATAAGTATATTGTTACCAAACAGGGCCTGCACATGCTAAGTATAAGGATATGGTTACTATGCTTAGTATAAGGATATTGTTACCAAACAGGGCCTGCACAAACTACGTATAAGGATTTGTAAATCACAAAAGAAAATCTTTAGGGTTTCATATCCATAGTGAGAATAAAGATTGTGATCAGAACAAACAGGGCCTGCACATGCTAAGTATAAGGATATTGTTACCAAACAGGGCCTGCACAAGTTAAGTATAAGGATATTGTTACCAAACAGGGCCTGCACATGCTATGTATAAGGATAATGTTACCAAACAGGGCCTGCACATGCTAAGTATAAGGATATTGTTACCAAACAGGGCCTGCACATGCTACACATAAGGATATTGTTACCAAAGAGGGCCTGCACATGCTAAGTATAAGGATATTGTTACCAAACAGGTCCTGCACGAGCTAAGTATAAGGATATTGTTACCAAACAGGGCCTGCACATGCTATGTATAAGGATATTGTTACCAAACAGGGCCTGCACATGCTAAGTATAAAGATATTGTTGCCAAACAGGGCCTGCACATGCTATGTATAAGGATATTGTTACCAAACAGGGCCTGCACAAGCTAAGTATAAGGATATTGTTACCAAACAGGGCCTGCACAAGCTAAGTATAAGGATATTGTTACCAAACAGGGCCTGCACATGTTAAGTATAAGGATAGTGTTACCAAGCAGGGCCTACACATGCTAAGTATAAGGATATTGTTACCAAACAGGGCCTGCACATGCTAAGTATAAGGATATTGTTACCAAACAGGGCCTGCACATGCTAAGTATAAGGAAATTGTTGCCTAACAGGGCTTGCACATGCTATGTATAAGGATATTGTTACCAAACAGGGCCTGCACAAGCTAAGTACAAGAATATTGTTACCAAACAGGGCCTGCACATGCTAAGTATAAGGATATTGTTACCAAGCAGGGCCTGCACATGCTAAGTATAAGGATATTGTTATCAAACAGGGCCTGCACATGCTAAGTATAAGGATATTGTTACCAAACAGGGCCTGCACATGCTACATATAAGGATATTGTTACCAAAGAGGGCCTGCACATGCTAAGTATAAGGATATTGTTACCAAACAGGTCCTGCACAAGCTAAGTATAAGGATATTGTTACCAAACAGGGCCTGCACCTGCTATGTATAAGGATATTGTTACCAAACAGGGCCTGCACATGCTAAGTATAAGGATATTGTTACCAAACAGGGCCTGCACATGCTAAGTATAAGGATATTGTTACCAAACAGGGCCTGCACATGCTAAGTATAAGGATATTGTTACCAAACAGGGCCTGCACATGCTAAGTATAAGGATATTGTTACCAAACAGGGCCTGCACAAGCTAAGTATAAGGATATTGTTACCAAACAGGGCCTGCACATGCTAAGTATAAGGATATTGTTACCAAACAGGGCCTGCACAAGTTAAGTATAAGGATATTGTTACCAAACAGGGCCTGCACATGCTATGTATAAGGATAATGTTACCAAACAGGGCCTGCACATGCTAAGTATAAGGATATTGTTACCAAACAGGGCCTGCACATGCTACATATAAGGATATTGTTACCAAAGAGGGCCTGCACATGCTAAGTATAAGGATATTGTTACCAAACAGGTCCTGCACGAGCTAAGTATAAGGATATTGTTACCAAACAGGGCCTGCACATGCTATGTATAAGGATATTGTTACCAAACAGGGCCTGCACAAGCTAAGTATAAGGATATTGTTACCAAACAGGGCCTGCACATGCTATGTATAAGGATATTGTTACCAAACAGGGCCTGCACAAGCTAAGTATAAGGATATTGTTACCAAACAGGGCCTGCATATGCTAAGTATAAGGATATTGTTACCAAACAGGGCCTGCACAAGCTAAGTATAAGGATATTGTTACCAAACAGGACCTGCACATGCTAAGTATAAGGATATTGTTACCAAACAGGGCCTGCACATGCTAAGTATAAGGATATTGTTGCCAAACAGGGCCGGCACATGCTATGTATAAGGATATTGTTACCAAACAGGGCCTGCACAAGCTAAGTACAAGGATATTGTTACCAAACAGGGCCTGCACGTACTAAGTATAAGGATATTGTTACCAAGCAGGGCCTGCACATGCTAAGTATAAGGATATTGTTACCAAACAGGGCCTGCACAAGCTAAGTATAAGGATATGTTTACCATGCTTAGTATAAGGATATTTTTACCAAACAGGGCCTGCACAAGCTAAGTATAAGGATATTGTTACCAAACAGGGCCTGCACATGCTAAGTATAAGGATATTGTTACCAAACAGGGCTTGCACAAGCTAAGTATAAGGATATTGTTACCAAACAGGGCCTGCACATGCTAAGTATAAAGATATTGTTGCCAAACAGGGCCTGCACATGCTATGTATAAGGATATTATTACCAAACAGGCCATGCACAAGCTAAGTATAAGGATAGTGTTACCAAACAGGGCCTGCACATGCTACGTATAAGGATAATGTTACCAAAGAGGGCCTGCACATGCTAAGTATAAGGATATTGTTACCAAACAGGTCCTGCACAAGCTAAGTATAAGGATATTGTTACCAAACAGGGCCTGCACATGCTATGTATAAGGATATTGTTACCAAACAGGGCCTGCACAAGCTAAGTATAAGGATATTGTTACCAAACAGGGCCTGCACAAGCTAAGTATAAGGATATTGTTACCAAACTGGGCCTGCACATGCTAAGTATAAGGATATTGTTGCCAAACAGGGCCTGCACATGCTAAGTATAAGGTCATTGTTACCAAACAGGGCCTGCACATGCTATGTATAAGGATATTGTTACCAAACAGGGCCTGCACAAGCTAAGTACAAGGATATTGTTACCAAACAGGGCCTGCACATGCTAAGTATAAGGATATTGTTACCAAACATTGCCTGCACAAGCTAAGTATAAGGATATTGTTACCAAACAGGGCCTGCACAAGCTAAGTATAAGGATATTGTTACCAAACAGGGCCTGCACATGCTAAGTATAAGGATATTGTTACCAAACAGGGCCAGCACATGCTAAGTATAAGGATATTGTTACCAAACAGGGCCTGCACATGCTAAGTATAAGGATATTGTTACCAAACAGGGCCTGCACATGCTAAATATAAGGATATTGTTGCCAAACAGGGCTTGCACATGCTATGTATAAGGATATTGTTACCAAACAGGGCCTGCACAAGCTAAGTACAAGGATATTATTACCAAACAGGGCCTGCACATACTAAGTATAAGGATATTGTTACCAAACAGGACCTGCACATGCTAAGTATAAGGATATTGTTACCAAGCAGGGCCTGCACATGCTAAGTATAAGGATATTGTTACCAAACAGGGCCTGCACATGCTAAGTATAAGGATATTGTTACCAAACAGGGCCTGCACAAGCTAAGTATAAGGATATGGTTACCATGCTTAGTATAAGGATATTTTTACCAAACAGGGCCTGCACAAGCTAAGTATAAGGATATTTTTACCAAACAGGGCCTGCACATGCTAAGTATAAGGATATTGTTACCAAACAGGGCCTGCACAAGCTAAGTATAAGGATATTGTTACCAAACAGGGCCTGCACATGCTATGTATAAGGATATTGTTACCAAACAGGGCCTGCACATGCTAAGTATAAGGATATTGTTACCAAACAGGACCTGCACATGCTAAGTATAAGGATATTGTTACCAAACAGGGCCTGCACATGCTAAGTGTAAGGATATTGTTACCAAACAGGGCCTGCACATGCTAAGTATAAGGATATTGTTACCAAACAGGGCCTGCACAAACTACGTATAAGGATTTGTAAATCACAAAAGAAAATCTTTAGGGTTTCATATCCATAGTGAGAATAAAGATTGTGATCAGAACAAACAGGGCCTGCACATGCTAAGTATAAGGATATTGTTACCAAACAGGGCCTGCACAAGTTAAGTATAAGGATATTGTTACCAAACAGGGCCTGCACATGCTAAGTATAAGGATATTGTTAGCAAACATGGCCTGCACATGCTATGTATAAGGATAATGTTACCAAACAGGGCCTGCACATGCTAAGTATGAGGATATTGTTGCCAAACAGGGCCTGCACATGCTACATATAAGGATATTGTTACCAAAGAGGGCCTGCACATGCTAAGTATAAGGATATTGTTACCAAACAGGGGCGCGATCCGATATAGATCGCAGTTTGCGGCGCAAGCGAGGGAACCGGCGTCGCCCGCAGTTTCAGCTCGCAACTCGAGCTATCCCATATAGGTCGCCGTCAGATGCTAACGTGCCGTAAGTCTGACAAACCAGCGATGTCCAGAAATTTGCGCAAGTACAAATTTCTGGCGTCGCCAGTGACTTGCGGCACGTTAGAAACTGCCTGCGCCTATAAAACCTGACTAAAGTCTAAAACACCCGCACTGTCTAACACGCCTCCCTAACATAGCCCGACACGTCTAACACGCCTCCCTAACAAAGCCCGCACTGTCTAACCCTCTATCCGCTATCCCCCCTCACTAGCCTAACAATAAAAAAACTTTTAACCCCTAAACCGCCGCTCCCGTACCCCGCCGCAACCTAATAAAGTTATTAACCCCTAAACCGCCGCTCCCGTACCCCGCCGCCAGCTATATTATATCTATAACCCCCTAAAGTGAGCCCCTAACACCGCCGCCATCTATATTAAAATTATTAACCCCTAATGTAAGCCCCTTACACCGCCGCCATCTCTATTAAAATGATTAACCCCTAATTTAATCTACCTACCCCGCCGCCAGCTATATTATCTATATTAACCCTAAGTATATTATAGTTAATATAGTTATTACATTATATATATTAACTATATTAACCCTAATTATATTAGGGTTAATATAGTTACTATAGTATTTATATTAACTATATTAACTCTATCTAACCCTAACTAAATTTATATTAAATTAATCTAATTCATTTATAAACTAAAATATTCCTATTTAAATCTAAATACTTACCTATAAAATAAACCCTAAGATAGCTACAATATAATTAATAATTACATTGTAGCTATGTTAGGGTTAATATTTATTTTACAGGTAAATTGTTAATTATTTTAACTAGGTATAATAGATATTAAATAGTTATTAACTATTTAATATCTACCTAGTTAAAATAATTACCCAATTACCTGTAAAATAAATCCTAACCTAAGTTATAAATACACCTACACTATCAATAAATTTAATAAACTACAAACATCTATCTAAAAATACAATTAAATTAACTAAACTAAATTACAAAAAAAACAAACACTAAATTACAAAAAATAAAAAAAAGATTACAAGATTTTTAAGCTAATTACACCTATTCTAAGCCCCCTAATAAAATAATAAACCCCCAAAATAAAAAAAATTGCCTGCCCTAGTCTAAATTAAACAAATTTCAAAGCTCTTTACCTTACCAGCCCTTAAAAGGGCCTTTTGTGGGGCATGCCCCAAAGAATTCAGCTCTTTTGCATACAACAAATACAATCCCCCCCCCCCATTACAACCCACCACCCACATACCCCTATTCTAAAACCACCCAAACCCCCCTTAAAAAAGCCTAACACTACCCCCCTGAAGATCTCCCTACCTTGTCTTCACCACACCGGGCCGAACTCCTGATCCGATCCAGGCGATGTCTTCCTCCAAGCGGCAAAGAAGAATTCTTCCTCCGGCGATGTCTTCCTCCAAGCGGCAAAGAAGAATTCTTCCTCCGGCGACGTCTTCCTCCAAGCGGCAGCAAAGTCTTCATTCTTCCGGCGGCATCTTCAATCTTCTTTCTTCGCTCCGCCGCCGCGGAGCATCCATCCTGGCCGACTGCTGTACTTGGAATGAGGTACCTTTAAATGACGTCATCCAAGATGGCGTCCGCCGAATTCCGATTGGCTGATAGGATTCTATCAGCCAATCGGAATTAAGTTAGAAAAATCTGATTGGCTGATTGAATCAGCCAATCAGATTCAAGTTCAATCCGATTGGCTGATCCAATCAGCCAATCAGATTGAGCTCGCATTCTATTGGCTGTTCCGATCAGCCAATAGAATGCGAGCTTAATCTGATTGGCTGGTTTCGCTATGTCATAGCACTTCCGGTTTCTGTTGTTTTCCGGTATCGTGATTGTCTAATACTTCCGGTTTCGATAGGTTACACTACCACACAGAGACTAGTGTGAGAATAAATCTAAGCTGCCTATTAATAAGTGCTGGATATATGGCGGTATGTTTGGGTACATGAGTGAATATTGTGATGTAACCAAATCCAAGTACCTATGGTATAGTTTGTGTTACCATACTCAGACTCGAGTAAATTAGTAAAACAATTTTAAATTATTTAAAATAATTTAAAATAAAATAATATAAGATAATTAAAATATTAAAATAATCTAAATAATCCAAAATACAGTTCACCAAAAATACAATAAAAATACAATCGGGTTACATGGAATAAGATAAAATAAAATGAAATCAGGATAACACTGATACTAATAGAATGCCATATGGAACTGGCTATACAATGAATACCTCCTAAAATCAGAGTGACAGTAGTACAAATAACTGCTCAAGCTCATATTTCAACAGAATGCCAAATCAAAAATGGTTTCAAATTGCTTAAAATATGTTCAAACTTCTTAAAATACCCCAAACTTTTCTAAAAGCTTTTAGAATATTTTTAAAATACAAAATCCCAGAATTATTATAATCCTCATTGTATTAGTATTTAAAATTAATATTATAATTAAAACTTTAAACATAACATGATTGTAAAACCAGATAGGACCATATAATGTAGACACTAGATGGGGCCAATGTGTGGGATGCTTCAATAATGGGAGAGGACTGGGAAGACAGTGGAGGTCTCTTTTCTATTACGCACATAGGTAAGTAAACCCGTCTTATAGAAGGGAATCCATGCTATCAGTATACCTACACTTGTCAGGTGGAAAATACCTGATAGGATCTATGTTTCTGGGTGAGGTGGATAGAAGTGAGCTGTGATTTGATGGAGCATAGGTGACTCTATTAATCAATGATTAAACTCTATTTTGTGAGGCTGAATAAGTGCGAGAGGTCTTCCCTATTATTCAGACCCTTTGGGTACAAACTGTTCAGTGAGAAAATCCATTTGGACTCGTGTATGAGTAATTTTTGTTCATGGTTACCCCCTCTCCAATTTTTTCTCACTATTTCTATTCCACAGAATTTCATATCTCTGATGTTTCCTCCATGTTTTATTGTAAAGTGTTTGTATAGTGCTGTATCTATTCTTTTTTTCTCTATACATAGTATGTGCTCCCTCATTCTGTCTTTCAATTGTCTGGAAGTTTGTCCTACATATTGTAATTTGCATGACCATTCAATAAGATATATGACATTATGGTCTCCACATCTTATTAGATCGTTGATCATAAATTTTTCCTTCATATGTGCAGATGAGAATGAGGTTGTTTTCTAGCCATTTCTGCACGCTTTACAATTCGGGCACGGGAAAAAACCTTTTATCTTCTTGTTATATTGACCTACCACTGCACCCATTTTCTGTTTAGGAACACTCGGTGCCAGTCTGTTCTTTAAATTGTTTGTTTTCCTGTAAATAAATTTCGGGTGTGGCATTAGTAATTCTCCCAAGACATCATCGTCTTTTAAAAGTGGCCAGTGCTTTCTGTAGATCTTCTCTATGATGTGTTTGTTTTCACAGTATTCTGTGATAAGCGGGACATCTATACTGTCTTCGGATGTCACTGTCCTCTCTCTGGTTTTATATTTTAGGAGGGTTTTTCTATCAATGGCTTTGACTTCTTTGATTTTTTCTTCCAGTAATGTCTCTTTATATCCTCTGTCGATAAATCTTTGTTTTAGTACCTGGGTTTGTTCTTCCCACTTTGTCGGATCCGAGCAGTTCTTTTTAAGCCTCAAGAGTTGTCCCTTGGGGATGTTTTCCTTCCAAGCTTTGTGGTGGCAGCTTTCGTTATGAATGTAATTGTTACAGTCAACCTCCTTGAAGAAGGTCGAAGTAACAAATTGACCATTCTCTATATCTATTTTGAGATCCAGGAAGTGTATAGACTTTCTATTGCATTCATAGGTGAATTTCAGATTTTTTGTATTCATATTCATAACTTCTATGGTGTAATGCAAATCCTCCATAGAACCCTTCCAGATGAGAAAAATGTCATCAATGTATCTTACGTAGAGGACCAGGTCCGCGCTCGCTGGGCATGATTCCCAGAAGATTTGCTCCCACTGGCCCATGTAGAGATTAGCATAGCTTGGCGCGAACCTGGTCCCCATCGCTGTTCCACATTGTTGATGATAAAACTTCTTGTCATGATTAAAATAGTTGTGGGTTAAAATATAATAAATACTGTCTAAAACAAAAGTGCATTGTGCTTCAGGGATACATGAATCTTTAGAGAGAAAGAACTTTACAGCTTCGATGCCTCCTTCATGTGGTATACTCGTATATAGCGAAACTACATCGCAGGTTGCCATAATAAACGATTCTTCCCATTTCAGATTTTCCAGTATTGTCAGAATCTGTGTGGAGTCCTTCAGATAGGATGGAAGATTGGTAACCTCATGTACTCATGTACCCAAACATACCGCCATATATCCAGCACTTATTAATAGGCAGCTTAGATTTATTCTCACACTAGTCTCTGTGTGGTAGTGTAACCTATCGAAACCGGAAGTATTAGACAATCACGATACCGGAAAACAACAGAAACCAGAAGTGCTATGACATAGCGAAACCGGAAGTGCTAATATGCGCTAACCGGAAGTATTAATATGTGCCGAACAGAGGTAATAAAGAGAAAGAATGAAGGTAAAGGCAGCTTTAGCTAAAAGATAAAGTAGTCGCCATATGACATACAAAGGGAGTTAGGTCAATACCTAAATAGATAGCTATCGAAGTATGATAGCATCACTAACCCACAGGATATGAGCCAACATTAGAAAAACCGGAAGTAAACACGACAAACACTAGCGAAACCGGAAGTGTAGGTGGAATACAAATTTATCATACTTAGGATGCCAACTAAGGGCACATAGACAAAGCAAATAGCCCAAATTGAAATGGCCCCAAGAACACAATAATAGTTAAGACTCATAAATTAATATTTTGATTTTTTAAGAGTACATTTTAAAACTAAACTTTTGCCCATACCCACAATGCACCTAACAGGAAGGGGGCGTGGCCTACTAGCTTTTTGGCGCCCAAACATTAGCAACAGCTCCTATAAATTCTCTCAGCTTACTCACAATGTTAGTCTTGATAAAGGCCAGGAGTACATGGCCGAAACGCGTCGACTGATTTGAGTAAGCATAATACTGATATACCCACTTAACAGTTTGTATATATTATAGTATTGTTTGTTTTCTTTACAGGTTTTTGCACAATGTTATTTGGTTTTTGATTGGATCATACTGAGCTACAACTTCATTGCACAGAAATCACTATATCACATTGGACACTTTTTTAATCACCTTGAATACTCACTTTTTGCCACATAAACTGGAGGATTCTCACATTTTTTGCAAGGTTACACATTTTTTCTACATTTTTCTACATTTTTTCTACATTTTTTCTACATTTTTTTCCCCTTTTTTTCACATTAAGTGATCACACATTTTTGGATTTTCCATTTTCTCACCATTTCAGGCACAGGACACACACTGCTTTGGAATTATTTCAGAATTGGTCACGGACAGAGACACTAATTTTTTTTGCCATATTGTGATTTAATTGGACAAATATAACCATAAGAACATTTACCACCATCTGGACTGTTTCTAAATAAACTACTCCAATTAGGACACGTGGCCTAATTAGGATACTTGGTCTATAAGATCAATTATTGCAAAAAGGTTTTTATTGTGCATTCCCATTTTTTGCATTTATTTTATTGTAACATGGATCCATGATTTTATATGATTGTTATTTTTATTTCTATTTTTAGGACTGTGTATGTTTTTAAGTAGATCTGAGATATTTTAACATTTTTGTGTGGATTAAACATTGATATACATTCTTAAAGTTTACAACTAATTTATAGTTATTATACTATTTGTACATCGATTCCACCAACGTCAACAAGAGAACCTACATTGTGGACACCGCTCTATCAGTCTAACAGGTGTCCCCATTCCCTACCTCAGCCTTTTTTGGCGCTCACCTCCACCCCCATCTATTTTCTACTTTCATATTGGGTACACTAGGGACCCGCTGAGGAGAGCCAGAGGTATTCCATATCCCCTTTCCCTTCTGTTATCTGCGCAGGATATACACTTTTATCGTTTAACTGTTTATTCACCTAGTTAGTATACCCAGCAGCAGAACAGATTCTATCCTTTCTAGCCCATCCTATCCGAACATGGAAGATTTACACATATTAAGAAGAGAAATAAGTTTAGATATCCGCACTGATACGGATAGTTCACCAGACACAGACCCAGATCGAATAGACATGCTTTCAATATTCAGAGACTTAGAGAAATCTTTAGTCACTGAAGTAAGATATAAAGCAGAAATCTCGTTTTTGAAAAAATGTTTAGAATTAGACCTCATTCCCCGAGGTCTGAGGATACACAAAGATTGTGCTTTCCCAATATCAGATCCATTATATATAGAGAAATGGACAAATATTCTTTTGGAGGCATCTAGGAATCTAATTAAGCTTATCATAGAATATAGAAGCTCTCTTTTAATGAACTTAGACCTAGATATTAAAGATGATGAAACAATGCTAAACAACATTGAGGTTACAGAGGCAGAAGGAAAAGAGATTACTGAAAGAAAGAATACGATGTTCAATAAAGTCACTAAAGTGAGGGAAGACATAATTGCAAAGAAGATGAAAAAGCTAAATAGAGAATTGGAGGGTACTAAGAGAACAGATCCCACTGAAGCCCAGTCAGACACACCATCTCAGATTACAAAATCGAAGGAGAACACATCACACCAAGCGAGAAATAATGTGGACAACGACATAGGAAATGGATGGAACGTAGTAAAATACGGCAAAAAACAACCGTATAAGCATAATAAATCGAATATGAATTACCAAGAACCATACCGACATAAGACAAGAAAAGATTCATACAATGTACAATTTCAAGAAAGAAACCGTGATAATTGGGACAGACCCGCCTGGCAATATGAAAGGCGTAGCCACTATCAGAACACCTATGGCCATAACCAGTATCACCAAAAGAGGAGGGATAATGGATATTATCCATATGAAAATAAACGAAATTATTATTCAAATTCCTATTACCGTCCAGATCACTATAGAGGAAATCAACACATACCATACCATGTGAATCGCTATCAATATGAAGAAAGAGAATCTGATAAACCCAGATTCCAATCAAGGTATGAAGAGGATAGGAGAAACTTTTACCCGGAAGATAGAGATGATGTGTTTGACCACAGGAGAAGAGATTTTGACCAGAGAGAACCGAGAGGAAATTTCGGTTACAACCACCGGAACAGAAGTACAGATCACAGCAGGAATAGAAAAGGAGGATACCATGACATTGCAGATCAGAGAGACCATCACCAAGACAAAGAAAGAAAGATGTCTAGGATGCATGGCCCAAAACCACAAGAAGAAAAAAACAAAGGCTCAAAATCACAAGAAGGATACGACACAGTGACATATACTACAAAAGTAGGAAACATGCCAGCCTCTACCTCAGAGCCAGCTTTTTTAGGGGAAAATCCCCTACCTCCAAGAGTAAAAGAAAAAATACAGAGAAAAAGGAAAAACACAGATTCGGAAGACCAGGAAACTACCACACAACTAAAAAGAAGACCCGCAGAGGAAAGAGAAGCGGTACATCACTAAAGAAACTAAAAATAATAAAATCAACGGAAGAAACGGAAGAAACGAGCACACACAAAGTGATCCCTCACACTTCGCATACTGACCCTCCAGTCACAAAGAAGGTGACTAAGGGTATATATAATCTAAGTTCGAGAGAACTAACCAGACAAGAAGAAGCAATTTTATCTCATGGCTTAAGTTTCGCACCAACAAATTGCCTGAACAAATTTCAGGCGTTCACTAGTACGAAAGAATTCGTGAGGAAGTTAACACTGAAACGTTACTTCCTCAAGTCTCCAATTGAACGCAATTACACAGCTTCAGTTGAAAATGACCAATTCTTACACACAGGTCTAAGACCGAAATCCACCTTTTATCCGGTAGGAAGTAAAGGGACTGCTATTGAAACTTTTGAAACGAATGTCTGTAATGACATCAGGAAACTAAGTGAGAATAGACTCAAAAAAGTACGTTTCAACCTATCCAGATCCCAGATGAGCACTATCAAAAAGCTTGAGAAAGACCATCAACTAACCATTAAACCTGCCGATAAAGGTGGAGCTATCGTTGTGATGGATAAGTACAAATATGAGGAAGAGTGCAATAGAATTCTGAGTGACTCCAAAACATACAAGAGGTTACTAAGTGACCCAATTGGCAAATTCACAAAGGACTTGGAAGACCTGACCACCAAAGCGAAAACACTGGGGATACTTAATCAGAAAGAATTTAACTACATTATGGTCAAATACCCCATTACCCCAGTGTTTTACCAACTTCCCAAGATACATAAATCGGTGGTCAACCCTCCAGGAAGACCGATTATCTCAGGAATTGGGTCGATATCAAGTAATATGTCAGAATATGTAGACAAGATCCTTCAAAAACAGGTTACCAATCTTCCATCCTATCTGAAGGACTCCACACAGATTCTGACAATACTGGAAAATCTGAAATGGGAAGAATCGTTTATTATGGCAACCTGCGATGTAGTTTCGCTATATACGAGTATACCACATGAAGGAGGCATCGAAGCTGTAAAGTTCTTTCTCTCTAAAGATTCATGTATCCCTGAAGCACAATGCACTTTTGTTTTAGACAGTATTTATTATATTTTAACCCACAACTATTTTAATCATGACAAGAAGTTTTATCATCAACAATGTGGAACAGCGATGGGGACCAGGTTCGCGCCAAGCTATGCTAATCTCTACATGGGCCAGTGGGAGCAAATCTTCTGGGAATCATGCCCAGCGAGCGCGGACCTGGTCCTCTACGTAAGATACATTGATGACATTTTTCTCATCTGGAAGGGTTCTATGGAGGATTTGCATTACACCATAGAAGTTATGAATATGAATACAAAAAATCTGAAATTCACCTATGAATGCAATAGAAAGTCTATACACTTCCTGGATCTCAAAATAGATATAGAGAATGGTCAATTTGTTACTTCGACCTTCTTCAAGGAGGTTGACTGTAACAATTACATTCATAACGAAAGCTGCCACCACAAAGCTTGGAAGGAAAACATCCCCAAGGGACAACTCTTGAGGTTTAAAAAGAACTGCTCGGATCCGACAAAGTGGGAAGAACAAACCCAGGTACTAAAACAAAGATTTATCGACAGAGGATATAAAGAGACATTACTGGAAGAAAAAATCAAAGAAGTCAAAGCCATTGATAGAAAAACCCTCCTAAAATATAAAACCAGAGAGAGGACAGTGACATCCGAAGACAGTATAGATGTCCCGCTTATCACAGAATACTGTGAAAACAAACACATCATAGAGAAGATCTACAGAAAGCACTGGCCACTTTTAAAAGACGATGATGTCTTGGGAGAATTACTAATGCCACACCCGAAATTTATTTACAGGAAAACAAACAATTTAAAGAACAGACTGGCACCGAGTGTTCCTAAACAGAAAATGGGTGCAGTGGTAGGTCAATATAACAAGAAGATAAAAGGTTTTTTCCCGTGTCCGAATTGTAAAGCGTGCAGAAATGGCTGGAAAACAACCTCATTCTCATCTGCACATATGAAGGAAAAATTTATGATCAACGATCTAATAAGATGTGGAGACCATAATGTCATATATCTTATTGAATGTCCATGCAAATTACAATATGTAGGACAAACTTCCAGACAATTGAAAGACAGAATGAGGGAGCACATACTATGTATAGAGAAAAAAAGAATAGATACAGCACTATACAAACACTTTACAATAAAACATGGAGGAAACATCAGAGATATGAAATTCTGTGGAATAGAAATAGTGAGAAAAAATTGGAGAGGGGGGTAACCATGAACAAAAATTACTCTTACACGAGTCCAAATGGATTTTCTCACTGAACAGTTTGTACCCAAAGGGTCTGAATAATAGGGAAGACCTCTCGCACTTATTCAGCCTCACAAAATAGAGTTTAATCATTGATTAATAGAGTCACCTATGCTCCATCAAATCACAGCTCACTTCTATCCACCTCACCCAGAAACATAGATCCTATCAGGTCTTTTCCACCTGACAAGTGTAGGTATACTGATAGCATGGATTCCCTTCTATAAGACGGGTTTACTTACCTATGTGCGTAATAGAAAAGAGACCTCCACTGTCTTCCCAGTCCTCTCCCATTATTGAAGCATCCCACACATTGGCCCCATCTAGTGTCTACATTATATGGTCCTATCTGGTTTTACAATCATGTTATGTTTAAAGTTTTAATTATAATATTAATTTTAAATACTAATACAATGAGGATTATAATAATTCTGGGATTTTGTATTTTAAAAATATTCTAAAAGCTTTTAGAAATGTTTGGGGTATTTTAAGAAGTTTGAACATATTTTAAGCAATTTGAAACCATTTTTGATTTGGCATTCTGTTGAAATATGAGCTTGAGCAGTTATTTGTACTACTGTCACTCTGATTTTAGGAGGTATTCATTGTATAGCCAGTTCCATATGGCATTCTATTAGTATCAGTGTTATCCTGATTTCATTTTATTTTATCTTATTCCATGTAACCCGATTGTATTTTTATTGTATTTTTGGTGAACTGTATTTTGGATTATTTAGATTATTTTAATATTTTAATTATCTTATATTATTTTATTTTAAATTATTTTAAATAATTTAAAATTGTTTTACTAATTTACTCGAGTCTGAGTATGGTAACACAAACTATACCATAGGTACTTGGATTTGGTTACATCACAATATTCACTCATGTACCCAAACATACCGCCATATATCAAGCACTTATTAATAGGCAGCTTAGATTTATTCTCACACTAGTCTCTGTGTGGTAGTGTAACCTATCGAAACCGGAAGTATTAGACAATCACGATACCGGAAAACAACAGAAACCGGAAGTGCTATGACATAGCGAAACCGGAAGTGCTAATATGCGCTAACCGGAAGTATTAATATGTGCCGAACAGAGGTAATAAAGAGAAAGAATGAAAGTAAAGGCAGCTTTAGCTAAAAGATAAAGTAGTCGCCATATGACATACAAAGGGAGTTAGGTCAATACCTAAATAGATAGCTATCGAAGTATGATAGCATCACTAACCCACAGGATATGAGCCAACATTAGAAAAACCGGAAGTAAACACGACAAACACTAGCGAAACCGGAAGTGTAGGTGGAATACAAATTTATCATACTTAGGATGCCAACTAAGGGCACATAGACAAAGCAAATAGCCCAAATTGAAATGGCCCCAAGAACATAATAATAGTTAAGACTCATAAATTAATATTTTGATTTTTTAAGAGTACATTTTAAAACTAAACTTTTGCCCATACCCACAATGCACCTAACAGGAAGGGGGCGTGGCCTACTAGCTTTTTGGCGCCCAAACATTAGCAACAGCTCCTATAAATTCTCTCAGCTTACTCACAATGTTAGTCTTGATAAAGGCCAGGAGTACATGGCCGAAACGCGTCGACTGATTTGAGTAAGCATAATACTGATATACCCACTTAACAGTTTGTATATATTATAGTATTGTTTGTTTTCTTTACAGGTTTTTGCACAATGTTATTTGGTTTTTGATTGGATCATACTGAGCTACAACTTCATTGCACAGAAATCACTATATCACATTGGACACTTTTTTAATCACCTTGAATACTCACTTTTTGCCACATAAACTGGAGGATTCTCACATTTTTTGCAAGGTTACACATTTTTTCTACATTTTTCTACATTTTTTCTACATTTTTTCTACATTTTTTTCCCCTTTTTTTCACATTAAGTGATCACACATTTTTGGATTTTCCATTTTCTCACCATTTCAGGCACAGGACACACACTGCTTTGGAATTATTTCAGAATTGGTCACGGACAGAGACACATATTTTTTTTTTGCCATATTGTGATTTAATTGGACAAATATAACCATAAGAACATTCACCACCATCTGGACTGTTTCTAAATAAACTACTCCAATTAGGACACGTGGCCTAATTAGGATACTTGGTCTATAAGATCAATTATTGCAAAAAGGTTTTTATTGTGCATTCCCATTTTTTGCATTTATTTTATTGTAACATGGATCCATGATTTTATATGACTGTTATTTTTATTTCTATTTTTAGGATTGTGTATGTTTTTAAGTAGATCTGAGATATTTTAACATTTTTGTGTGGATTAAACATTGATATACATTCTTAAAGTTTACAACTAATTTATAGTTATTATACTATTTGTACATCGATTCCACCAACGTCAACAAGAGAACCTACATTGTGGACACCGCTCTATCAGTCTAACAGGTGTCCCCATTCCCTACCTCAGCCTTTTTTGGCGCTCACCTCCACCCCCATCTATTTTCTACTTTCATATTGGGTACACTAGGGACCCGCTGAGGAGAGCCAGAGGTATTCCATATCCCCTTTCCCTTCTGTTATCTGCGCAGGATATACACTTTTATCGTTTACCCCTCATTCCAAGTACAGCAGTCGGCCAGGATGGATGCTCCGCGGCGGCGGAGCGAAGAAAGAAGATTGAAGATGCCGCCGGAAGAATGAAGACTTTGCTGCCGCTTGGAGGAAGACGTCGCCGGAGGAAGAATTCTTCTTTGCCGCTTGGAGGAAGACATCGCCGGAGGAAGAATTCTTCTTTGCCGCTTGGAGGAAGACATCGCCCGGATCGGATCAGGAGTTCGGCCCGGTGTGGTGAAGACAAGGTAGGGAGATCTTCAGGGGGGTAGTGTTAGGCTTTTTTAAGGGGGGTTTGGGTGGTTTTAGAATAGGGGTATGTGGGTGGTGGGTTGTAATGGGGGGGGGGGATTGTATTTGTTGTATGCAAAAGAGCTGAATTCTTTGGGGCATGCCCCACAAAAGGCCCTTTTAAGGGCTGGTAAGGTAAAGAGCTTTGAAATTTGTTTAATTTAGACTAGGGCAGGGAATTTTTTTTTATTTTGGGGGTTTATTATTTTATTAGGGGGCTTAGAATAGGTGTAATTAGCTTAAAAATCTTGTAATCTTTTTTTTATTTTTTGTAATTTAGTGTTTGTTTTTTTTTGTAATTTAGTTTAGTTAATTTAATTGTATTTTTAGATAGATGTTTGTAGTTTATTAAATTTATTGATAGTGTAGGTGTATTTGTAACTTAGGTTAGGATTTATTTTACAGGTAATTGGGTAATTATTTTAACTAGGTAGATATTAAATAGTTAATAACTATTTAATATCTATTATACCTAGTTAAAATAATTAACAATTTACCTGTAAAATAAATATTAACCCTAACATAGCTACAATGTAATTATTAATTATATTGTAGCTATCTTAGGGTTTGTTTTATAGGTAAGTATTTAGATTTAAATAGGAATATTTTAGTTTATAAATGAATTAGATTAATTTAATATAAATTTAGTTAGGGGTGTTAGGGTTAGATAGAGTTAATATAGTTAATATAAATACTATAGTAACTATATTAACTATATTAACCCTAATATAATTAGGGTTAATATAGTTAATATATATAATGTAATAACTATATTAACTATAATATACTTAGGGTTAATATAGATAATATAGCTGGCGGCGGGGTAGGTAGATTAAATTAGGGGTTAATCATTTTAATAGAGATGGCGGCGGTGTAAGGGGCTTACATTAGGGGTTAATAATATTAATATAGCTGGCGGCGGTATAGGGGGATTAGATTAGGGGTTAATAATTTTTATACAGGTGGCGGCGGTGTAAGGGGTCAGATTAGGGGATAGATAAGGTAGATGGCGGCGGTTTTAGAGGCTCACAGTAGGGGGTTAGTTTATGTAGATGGCGGCGGGGTCCGGGAGCGGCGGTTTAAGGGGTAATAACTTTATTAGGGATTTCGGGGGGGATCGCGGTTGACAGGTAGATAGACATTGCGCATGCGTTAGGTGTTAGGTTTATTTTAGCAGCCAGTTTAGGAAGTTACGGAGCTCCAATAGTCAGCGTAAGGCTTCTTACGGCTGCTTTTTGTGGCGAGGTGAAAATGGAGTAAGTTTTCTCCATTTTTGCCACGTAAGTCCTTACGCTGCATATTGGATACCAAACTGCGCTGGTTTGGTATACCTGCCTATGGCCCAAAAAACTACGGGCGACGGCAAAAATATACGCGCGTAACTTCTAGGTTACGCCGTATATAGGATACCAAATCAGCGTAAATATTGGCGTCGCCGGCTTTTGCGGGCGACGCTTTCTATCGGATCGACCCCCAGGTCCTGCACGAGCTAAGTATAAGGATATTGTTACCAAACAGGGCCTGCACATGCTATGTATAAGGATATTGTTACCAAACAGGGCCTGCACATGCTAAGTACAAGGATATTTTTACCAAACAGGGCCTGCACAAGCTAAGTATAAGGATATTGTTACCAAACAGGGCCTGCACATGCTATGTATAAGGATATTGTTACCAAACAGGGCCTGCACAAGCTAAGTATAAGGATATTGTTACCAAACAGGGCCTGCACATGCTAAGTATAAGGATATTGTTACCAAACAGGGCCTGCATATGCTAAGTATAAGGATATTGTTACCAAACAGGGCCTGCACAAGCTAAGTATAAGGATATTGTTACCAAACAGGACCTGCACATGCTAAGTATAAGGATATTGTTACCAAACAGGGCCTGCACATGCTAAGTATAAGGATATTGTTGCCAAACAGGGCCTGCACATGCTATGTATAAGGATATTGTTACCAAACAGGGCCTGCACAAGCTAAGTACAAGGATATTGTTACCAAACAGGGCCTGCACGTGCTAAGTATAAGGATATTGTTACCAAGCAGGGCCTGCACATGCTAAGTATAAGGATATTGTTACCAAACAGGGCCTGCACAAGCTAAGTATAAGGATATGGTTACCATGCTTAGTATAAGGATATTTTTACCAAACAGGGCCTGCACAAGCTAAGTATAAGGATATTGTTACCAAACAGGGCCTGCACATGCTAAGTATAAGGATATTGTTACCAAACAGGGCTTGCACAAGCTAAGTATAAGGATATTGTTACCAAACAGGGCCTGCACATGCTAAGTATAAAGATATTGTTGCCAAACAGGGCCTGCACATGCTATGTATAAGGATATTGTTACCAAACAGGCCATGCACAAGCTAAGTATAAGGATATTGTTACCAAACAGGGCCTGCACATGCTATGTATAAGGATAATGTTACCAAACAGGGCCTGCACAAGCTAAGTATAAGGATATTGTTACCAAAGAGGGCCTGCACAAGCTAAGTATAAGGATATTGTTACCAAACAGGGCCTGCACATGCTAAGTATAAGGATATTGTTACCAAGCAGGGCCTGCACATGCTAAGTATAAGTATATTGTTACCAAACAGGGCCTGCACATGCTAAGTATAAGGATATGGTTACCATGCTTAGTATAAGGATATTGTTACCAAACAGGGCCTGCACAAACTACGTATAAGGATTTGTAAATCACAAAAGAAAATATTTAGGGTTTCATATCCATAGTGAGAATAAAGATTGTGATCAGAACAAACAGGGCCTGCACATGCTAAGTATAAGGATATTGTTACCAAACAGGGCCTGCACAAGCTAAGTACAATTACCAAACAGGGCCTGCACATGCTAAGTATAAGGATATTGTTACCAAACAGGGCCTGCACATGCTATGTATAAGGATAATGTTACCAAACAGGGCCTGCACATGCTAAGTATAAGGATATTGTTACCAAACAGGGCCTGCACATGCTACACATAAGGATATTGTTACCAAAGAGGGCCTGCACATGCTAAGTATAAGGATATTGTTACCAAACAGGTCCTGCACGAGCTAAGTATAAGGATATTGTTACCAAACAGGGCCTGCACATGCTACACATAAGGATATTGTTACCAAAGAGGGCCTGCACATGCTAAGTATAAGGATATTGTTACCAAACAGGTCCTGCACGTACTAAGTATAAGGATATTGTTACCAAACAGGGCCTGCACAAGCTAAGTATAAGGATATTGTTACCAAACAGGGCCTGCACAGGCTAAGTATAAGGATATTGTTACCAAACAGGGCCTGCACAAGTTAAGTATAAGGATATTGTTACCAAACAGGGCCTGCACATGCTATGTATAAGGATAATGTTACCAAACAGGGCCTGCACATGCTAAGTATAAGGATATTGTTACCAAACAGGGCCTGCACATGCTACACATAAGGATATTGTTACCAAAGAGGGCCTGCACATGCTAAGTATAAGGATATTGTTACCAAACAGGTCCTGCACGAGCTAAGTATAAGGATATTGTTACCAAACAGGGCCTGTACATGCTATGTATAAGGATATTGTTACCAAACAGGGCCTGCACATGCTAAGTACAAGGATATTGTTACCAAACAGGGCCTGCACAAGATAAGTATAAGGATATTGTTACCAAACAGGGCCAGCACATGCTATGTATAAGGATATTGTTACCAAACAGGGCCTGCACAAGCTAAGTATAAGGATATTGTTACCAAACAGGGCCTGCATATGCTAAGTATAAGGATATTGTTACCAAACAGGGCCTGCACAAGCTAAGTATAAGGATATTGTTACCAAACAGGACCTGCACATGCTAAGTATAAGGATATTGTTACCAAACAGGGCCTGCACATGCTAAGTATAAGGATATTGTTGCCAAACAGGGCCTGCATATGCTATGTATAAGGATATTGTTACCAAACAGGGCCTGCACATGCTAAGTATAAGGATATTGTTACCAAGCAGGGCCTGCACATGCTAAGTATAAGGATATTTTTACCAAACAGGGCCTGCACAAGCTAAGTATATGGATATGGTTACCATGCTTAGTATAAGGATATTTTTACCAAACAGGGCCTGCACAAGCTAAGTATAAGGATATTGTTACCAAACAGGGCCTGCACATGCTAAGTATAAGGATATTGTTACCAAACAGGGCTTGCACAAGCTAAGTATAAGGATATTGTTACCAAACAGGGCCTGCACATGCTAAGTATAAAGATATTGTTGCCAAACAGGGCCTGCACATGCTAAGTATAAGGATATTGTTACCAAACAGGGCCTGCACATGCTACACATAAGGATATTGTTACCAAAGAGGGCCTGCACATGCTAAGTATAAGGATATTGTTACCAAACAGGTCCTGCACGAGCTAAGTATAAGGATATTGTTACCAAACAGGGCCTGCACATGCTAAGTACAAGGATATTGTTACCAAACAGGGCCTGCACAAGCTAAGTATAAGGATATTGTTACCAAACAGGGCCTGCACAAGCTAAGTATAAGGATATTGTTACCAAACAGGGCCTGCATATGCTAAGTATAAGGATATTGTTACCAAACAGGGCCTGCACAAGCTAAGTATAAGGATATTGTTACCAAACAGGACCTGCACATGCTAAGTATAAGGATATTGTTACCAAACAGGGCCTGCACATGCTAAGTATAAGGATATTGTTGCCAAACAGGGCCTGCACATGCTATGTATAAGGATATTGTTACCAAACAGGGCCTGCACGTGCTAAGAATAAGGATATTGTTACCAAGCAGGGCCTGCACATGCTAAGTATAAGGATATTTTTACCAAACAGGGCCTGCACAAGCTAAGTATATGGATATGGTTACCATGCTTAGTATAAGGATATTTTTACCAAACAGGGCCTGCACAAGCTAAGTATAAGGATATTGTTACCAAACAGGGCCTGCACATGCTAAGTATAAGGATATTGTTACCAAACAGGGCTTGCACAAGCTAAGTATAAGGATATTGTTACCAAACAGGGCCTGCACATGCTAAGTATAAAGATATAGTTGCCAAACAGGGCCTGCACATGCTATGTATAAGGATATTGTTACCAAACAGGGCCTGCACAAGCTAAGTATAAAGATATTGTTACCAAACAGGGCCTGCACATGTTAAGTATAAGGATATTGTTACCAAGCAGGGCCTGCACATGCTAAGTATAAGGATATTGTTGCCAAACAGGGCTTGCACATGCTATGTGTAAGGATATTGTTACCAAACAGGGCCTGCACAAGCTAAGTATAAGGATATTGTTACCAAACAGGGCCTGCACATGTTAAGTATAAGGATATTGTTACCAAGCAGGGCCTGCACATGCTAAGTATAAGGATATTGTTACCAATCAGGGCCTGCACATGCTAAGTATAAGGATATTGTTACCAAACAGGGCCTGCACATGCTAAGTATAAGGATATTGTTGTCAAACAGGGCTTGCACATGCTATGTATAAGGATATTGTTACCAAACAGGGCCTGCACAAGCTAAGTACAAGGATATTGTTACCAAACAGGGCCTGCACATGCTAAGTATAAGGATATTGTTACCAAACAGGGCCTGCACATGCTAAGTATAAGGATATTGTTACCAAACAGGGCCTGCACATGCTATGTATAAGGATATTGTTACCAAACAGGGCCTGCACAAGCTAAGTACAAGGATATTGTTACCAAACAGGGCCTGCACGTGCTAAGTATAAGGATATTGTTACCAAGCAGGGCCTGCACATGCTAAGTATCAGGATATTGTTACCAAACAGGGCCTGCACAAGCTAAGTATAAAGATATGGTTACCATGCTTAGTATAAGGATATTTTTACCAAACAGGGCCTGCACAAGCTAAGTATAATGATATTGTTACCAAACAGGGCCTGCACATGCTAAGTATAAGGATATTGTTACCAAACAGGGCTTGCACAAGCTAAGTATAAGGATATTGTTACCAAACAGGGCCTGCACATGCTAAGTATAAGGATATTGTTACCAAACAGGGCCTGCACAAACTACGTATAAGGATTTGTAAATCACAAAAGAAAATCTTTAGGGTTTCATATCCATAGTGAGAATAAAGATTGTGATCAGAACAAACAGGGCCTGCACATGCTAAGTATAAGGATATTGTTACCAAACAGGGCCTGCACAAGTTAAGTATAAGGATATTGTTACCAAACAGGGCCTGCACATGCTATATATAAGGATATTGTTACCAAAGAGGGCCTGCACATGCTAAGTATAAGGATATTGTTGCCAAACAGGGCCTGCACATGCTAAATATAAGGATATTGTTACCAAAGAGGGCCTGCACATGCTAAGTATAAGGATATTGTTGCCAAACAGGGCCTGCACATGCTATGTATAAGGATATTGTTACCAAACAGGGCCTGCACAAGCTAAGTACAAGGATATTGTTACCAAACAGGGCCTGCACGTGCTAAGTATAAGGATATTGTTACCAAGCAGGGCCTGCACATGCTAAGTATAAGGATATTTTTACCAAACAGGGCCTGCACAAGCTAAGTATATGGATATGGTTACCATGCTTAGTATAAGGATATTTTTACCAAACAGGGCCTGCACAAGCTAAGTATAAGGATATTGTTACCAAACAGGGCCTGCACATGCTAAGTATAAGGATATTGTTACCAAACAGGGCTTGCACAAGCTAAGTATAAGGATATTGTTACCAAACAGGGCCTGCACATGCTAAGTATAAAGATATTGTTGCCAAACAGGGCCTGCACATGCTATGTATAAGGATATTGTTACCAAACAGGGCCTGCACAAGCTAAGTATAAAGATATTGTTACCAAACAGGGCCTGCACATGTTAAGTATAAGGATATTGTTACCAAGCAGGGCCTGCACATGCTAAGTATAAGGATATTGTTGCCAAACAGGGCCTGCACATGCTATGTATAAGGATATTGTTACCAAACAGGGCCTGCACGTGCTAAGAATAAGGATATTGTTACCAAGCAGGGCCTGCACATGCTAAGTATAAGGATATTTTTACCAAACAGGGCCTGCACAAGCTAAGTATATGGATATGGTTACCATGCTTAGTATAAGGATATTTTTACCAAACAGGGCCTGCACAAGCTAAGTATAAGGATATTGTTACCAAACAGGGCCTGCACATGCTAAGTATAAGGATATTGTTACCAAACAGGGCTTGCACAAGCTAAGTATAAGGATATTGTTACCAAACAGGGCCTGCACATGCTAAGTATAAAGATATAGTTGCCAAACAGGGCCTGCACATGCTATGTATAAGGATATTGTTACCAAACAGGGCCTGCACAAGCTAAGTATAAAGATATTGTTACCAAACAGGGCCTGCACATGTTAAGTATAAGGATATTGTTACCAAGCAGGGCCTGCACATGCTAAGTATAAGGATATTGTTGCCAAACAGGGCTTGCACATGCTATGTGTAAGGATATTGTTACCAAACAGGGCCTGCACAAGCTAAGTATAAGGATATTGTTACCAAACAGGGCCTGCACATGTTAAGTATAAGGATATTGTTACCAAGCAGGGCCTGCACATGCTAAGTATAAGGATATTGTTACCAATCAGGGCCTGCACATGCTAAGTATAAGGATATTGTTACCAAACAGGGCCTGCACATGCTAAGTATAAGGATATTGTTGTCAAACAGGGCTTGCACATGCTATGTATAAGGATATTGTTACCAAACAGGGCCTGCACAAGCTAAGTACAAGGATATTGTTACCAAACAGGGCCTGCACATGCTAAGTATAAGGATATTGTTACCAAACAGGACCTGCACATGCTAAGTATAAGGATATTGTTACCAAACAGGGCCTGCACATGCTATGTATAAGGATATTGTTACCAAACAGGGCCTGCACAAGCTAAGTACAAGGATATTGTTACCAAACAGGGCCTGCACGTGCTAAGTATAAGGATATTGTTACCAAGCAGGGCCTGCACATGCTAAGTATCAGGATATTGTTACCAAACAGGGCCTGCACAAGCTAAGTATAAAGATATGGTTACCATGCTTAGTATAAGGATATTTTTACCAAACAGGGCCTGCACAAGCTAAGTATAATGATATTGTTACCAAACAGGGCCTGCACATGCTAAGTATAAGGATATTGTTACCAAACAGGGCTTGCACAAGCTAAGTATAAGGATATTGTTACCAAACAGGGCCTGCACATGCTAAGTATAAGGATATTGTTACCAAACAGGGCCTGCACAAACTACGTATAAGGATTTGTAAATCACAAAAGAAAATCTTTAGGGTTTCATATCCATAGTGAGAATAAAGATTGTGATCAGAACAAACAGGGCCTGCACATGCTAAGTATAAGGATATTGTTACCAAACAGGGCCTGCACAAGTTAAGTATAAGGATAATGTTACCAAACAGGGCCTGCACATGCTATATATAAGGATATTGTTACCAAAGAGGGCCTGCACATGCTAAGTATAAGGATATTGTTGCCAAACAGGGCCTGCACATGCTATATATAAGGATATTGTTACCAAAGAGGGCCTGCACATGCTAAGTATAAGGATATTGTTGCCAAACAGGGCCTGCACATGCTATGTATAAGGATATTGTTACCAAACAGGGCCTGCACAAGCTAAGTACAAGGATATTGTTACCAAACAGGGCCTGCACGTGCTAAGTATAAGGATATTGTTACCAAGCAGGGCCTGCACATGCTAAGTATAAGGATATTTTTACCAAACAGGGCCTGCACAAGCTAAGTATATGGATATGGTTACCATGCTTAGTATAAGGATATTTTTACCAAACAGGGCCTGCACAAGCTAAGTATAAGGATATTGTTACCAAACAGGGCCTGCACATGCTAAGTATAAGGATATTGTTACCAAACAGGGCCTGCACAAGCTAAGTATAAGGATATTGTTACCAAACAGGGCCTGCACATGCTAAGTATAAAGATATTGTTGCCAAACAGGGCCTGCACATGCTATGTATAAGGATATTGTTACCAAACAGGGCCTGCACAAGCTAAGTATAAAGATATTGTTACCAAACAGGGCCTGCACATGTTAAGTATAAGGATATTGTTACCAAGCAGGGCCTGCACATGCTAAGTATAAGGATATTGTTGCCAAACAGGGCTTGCACATGCTATGTATAAGGATATTGTTACCAAACAGGGCCAGCACAAGCTAAGTATAAGGATATTGTTACCAAACAGGGCCTGCACATGTAAAGTATAAGGATATTGTTACCAAGCAGGGCCTGCACATGCTAAGTATAAGGATATTGTTACCAATCAGGGCCTGCACATGCTAAGTATAAGGATATTGTTACCAAACAGGGCCTGCACATGCTAAGTATAAGGATATTGTTGCCAAACAGGGCTTGCACATGCTATGTATAAGGATATTGTTACCAAACAGGGCCTGCACAAGCTAAGTACAAGGATATTGTTACCAAACAGGGCCTGCACATGCTAAGTATAAGGATATTGTTACCAAGCAGGACCTGCACATGCTAAGTATAAGGATATTGTTACCAAACAGGGCCTGCACATGCTATGTATAAGGATATTGTTACCAAACAGGGCCTGCACAAGCTAAGTACAAGGATATTGTTACCAAACAGGGCCTGCACGTGCTAAGTATAAGGATATTGTTACCAAGCAGGGCCTGCACATGCTAAGTATAAGGATATTGTTACCAAACAGGGCCTGCACAAGCTAAGTATAAAGATATGGTTACCATGCTTAGTATAAGGATATTTTTACCAAACAGGGCCTGCACAAGCTAAGTATAATGATATTGTTACCAAACAGGGCCTGCACATGCTAAGTATAAGGATATTGTTACCAAACAGGGCTTGCACAAGCTAAGTATAAGGATATTGTTACCAAACAGGGCCTGCACATGCTAAGTATAAAGATATTGTTGCCAAACAGGGCCTGCACATGCTATGTATAAGGATATTGTTACCAAACAGGGCCTGCACAAGCTAAGTATAAGGATAGTGTTACCAAACAGGGCCTGCACAAGCTAAGTATAAGGATATTGTTACCAAACAGGGCCTGCACATGTTAAGTATAAGGATAGTGTTACCAAGCAGGGCCTGCACATGCTAAGTATAAGGAAATTGTTACCAAACAGGGCCTGCACATGCTAAGTATAAGGATATTGTTACCAAACAGGGCCTGCACATGCTAAGTAGAAGGATATTGTTGCCAAACAGGGCTTGCACATGCTATGTATAAGGATATTGTTACCAAACAGGGCCTGCACAAGCTAAGTACAAGGATATTGTTACCAAACAGGGCCTGCACATGCTAAGTATAAGGATATTGTTACCAAACAGGACCTGCACATGCTAAGTATAAGGATATTGTTACCAAGCAGGGCCTGCACATGCTAAGTATAAGGATATTGTTACCAAACAGCGCCTTCACATGCTAAGTATAAGGATATTGTTACCAAACAGGGCCTGCACATGCAACATATAAGGATATTGTTACCAAAGAGGTCCTGCACAAGCTAAGTATAAGGATATTGTTACCAAACAGGGCCTGCACATGCTATGTATAAGGATATTGTTACCAAACAGGGCCGGCACAAGGTAAGTATAAGGATATTGTTACCAAACAGGGCCTGCACAAGCTAAGTATAAGGAAATTGTTACCAAACTGGGCCTTCACATGCTAAGTATAAGGATATTGTTGCCAAACAGGGCCTGCACATGCTAAGTATAAGGATATTGTTACCAAACAGGGCCTGCACATGCTATGTATAAGGATATTGTTACCAAACAGGGCCTGCACAAGCTAAGTACAAGGATATTGTTACTAAACAGGGCCTGCACATGCTAAGTATAAGGATATTGTTACCAAACAGGGCCTGCACAAGCTAAGTATAAGGATATTGTTACCAAACAGGGCCTGCACAAGCTAAGTATAAGGATATTGTTACCAAACAGGGCCTGCACATGCTAAGTATAAGGATATTGTTACCAAACAGGGCCAGCACATGCTAAGTATAAGGATATTGTTACCAAACAGGGCCTGCACATGCTAAGTATAAGGATATTATTACCAAACAGGGCCTGCACATGCTAAGTATAAGGATATTGTTGCCAAACAGGGCCTGCACATGCTAAGTATAAGGATATTGTTACCAAACAGGGCCAGCACATGCTAAGTATAAGGATATTGTTACCAAACAGGGCCGGCACAAGCTAAGTACAAGGATATTATTACCAAACAGGGCCTGCACATGCTAAGTATAAGGATATTGTTACCAAACAGGACCTGCACATGCTAAGTATAAGGATATTGTTACCAAGCAGGGCCTGCACATGCTAAGTATAAGGATATTGTTACCAAACAGGGCCTGCACATGCTAAGTATAAGGATATTGTTACCAAACAGGGCCTGCACAAGCTAAGTATAAGGATATGGTTACCATGCTTAGTATAAGGATATTTTTACCAAACAGGGCCTGCACAAGCTAAGTATAAGGATATTTTTACCAAACAGGGCCTGCACATGCTAAGTATAAGCATATTGTTACCAAACAGGGCCTGCACAAGCTAAGTATAAGGATATTGTTACCAAACAGGGCCTGCACATGCTATGTATAAGGATATTGTTACCAAACAGGGCCTGCACATGCTAAGTATAAGGATATTGTTACCAAACAGGGTCTGCACATGCTAAGTATAAAGATATTGTTACCAAACAGGGCCTGCACATGCTAAGTATAAGGATATTGTTACCAAACAGGGCCTGCACATGCTAAGTATAAGGATATTGTTACCAAACAGGGCCTGCACATGCTAAGTATAAGGATATTGTTACCAAACAGGGCCTGCACATTCTAAGTATAAAGATATTGTTACCAAACAGGGCCTGCACATGCTAAGTATAAGGATATTGTTACCAAACAGGGCTTGCACAAGTTAAGTATAAGGATATTGTCACCAAACAGGGCCTGCACAAGCTAAGTATAAGGATATTGTTAACAAACAGGGCCTGCACAAGTTAAGTATAAGGATATTGTTACCAAACAGGGCCTGCACATGCTAAGTATAAGGATATTGTCACCAAACAGGGCCTGCACATGCTATGTATAAGGATATTGTTACCAAACAGGGCCTGCACATGCTATGTATAAGGATATTGTTGCCAAACAGGGCCTGCACAAGTTAAGTATAAGGATATTGTCACCAAACAGGGCCTGCACAAGCTAAGTATAAGGATATTGTTACCAAACAGGGCCTGCACATGAAGTATAAGGATATTGTTACCAAACAGGGCCTGCACAAGCTAAGTATAAGGATATGGTTACCAAACAGGGCCTGCACATGCTAAGTATAAGGATATTGTTGCCAAACAGGGCATAGTAACACATAAATATATATGTATATACACATAATAACACATAAATATATATATGTATATACACATAATAACACATAAATATATATGTATATACACATAGTAACACATAAATATATATGTATATAAGCATATTAACACATAAATATATATGTATATACACATAGTGACACATAAATATATATGTATATACACATAATAACGCATAAATATATATGTATATACACATAGTAACACATAAATATATATGTATATACACATAATAACGCATAAATATATATGTATATACACATAATAACACATAAATATATATGTATATACACATAATAACGCTTAAATATATATGTATATACACATAATAACACATAAATATATATGTATATACACATAATAATGCATAAATATATATGTATATACACATAGTAACACATAAATATATATGTATATACACATAGTAACACAAAAATATATATGCTTATGCACATAATAACACATAAATATATATGTATATACACATAGTAACACATAAATATATATATATATATATATATATATGTATAGTAATACATAAATATATATGTATATACACATTTTAGCACATAAATATATATATATATATATATATATATATACAAATAATAACACACAAATATATATGTATATACACATAATAACACATAAATATATATGTATATACACATAGTAACACATAAATATATATGTATATAAGCATAGTAACACATAAATATATATGTATATACACATAGTAACACATAAATATATATGTATATAAACATACTAACACATAAATATATATATATGTATATAAGCATAGTAACACATAAATATATATGTATATACACATACTAACACATAAATATATATGTATATACACATAGTAACACATAAATATATATATATATATATATAAATATGTATATACACACAGTAACACATAAATATATATGTATATAAGCATAGTAACACATAAATATATCTGTATATAAGCATAGTAACACATAAATATATCTGTATATACACATAGTAACACATAAATATATCTGTATATACACATAGTAACACATAAATATATATGTATATACACAGAGTAAAACATAAATATATATGTATATACACACA